>NW_023228334.1:0-176 GCF_002007445.2 Ailuropoda melanoleuca
CCTCCCCAGGCCCCTACACCCAATATGGAATCGGGGTCCCCAGTGAAAAGGCTGCTGTTCGCTGGAGGTGTGTTCCTAGATGCTCTGTTTTATTACCAATGAGAAGGGCGCTGAATCCTCGAAAATCCTGAACCTTTTCATTCATGCTCCCTTACTCACGAGAGATGATGATCGTT
>NW_023228334.1:321-758 GCF_002007445.2 Ailuropoda melanoleuca
GTCCCTGTACGGTGTTGTTTCTGACGGACGTGTTTTGGGCCTTTTCGTTCCATTGCCGCCGGCAGTTTTGACAGGATTTCCCCAGGGAGCAAACATTTCGTTGGAAGCGGGTTTTGGCCGAATTGTCTTTCTCAGTGCTGTGTTCGTCGTGTTTCACTCATGGTACCAAAACACCTTGACTCCTGTTCCACCTTCCATAAGGCCGTCGTGACTTCAAGGGCTTTCCCCTCACACTTTCTTTCTTGGTTCTAAGGGCTGGATCCTCCTCAGGACCCTACAACAAATGTGAAATCAGGGTCCCCAGGAAAAGGCTACTGTTCGCTAGAGGTGTTTTCCTGGACGCTCTGTTTTATTAGCAATGAGAATGGCGCTGAATCCTCGAAAATCCTGAAGCTTTTCTTTCATGCTCCCTTACTCACGAGAGATGATGATCGTTG
>NW_023228335.1:0-814 GCF_002007445.2 Ailuropoda melanoleuca
AAAAAAAAAAAAAAGGAGAAAGAAACTATGCCATATGCTGTGTCTTCTAAGCAGAAATCCAGTCCAGGCAGCATGATATATAATTGATTTGAGCACCTATACTGTGTTTTATGTATATGATTGCAATAAACATAGCAGTTCCAAAGAAAAAAAAACAAACACCAAAACCCAAAAAACTCAACAGAACCCTGATGCCATAGCCTCTGATACCCATCCAAGCCACGGACAGGCCACACCCCCTCCCAGCACGCGTGGCCCCTCTCTTCAGTCTTTGGGCCGTTGGTTTCCTGAAGGGCATATGCAGTACACAGAGTCACAAGGGGCCTTACAGAGGCTATAATCGGAGGATTTTCAATCGGTGGGTTGGGACCACCAGACCACAGGGGTGGCCCAGGCAGACTATTTGAGGCTTTGCAGAACGTACTGTCATCTACTCAATCCCGCTTAGCCTAAAAGCAGCCACAGACAATGTGTAAACAACTGAACGTGTCTGCGTTCCAACAAAAGTTAACTTACCCAAAAGGTGGACAGTCTACAGGCCATAGTTTGAGGACACTTTATTAGAGGGTTAAGAAATAGTAAGAAAAACCAATAACTTCTAAATTAAACAAAATAGGAAAAGAAAATAGTGTGTCCTGCATCTGGCAGAGTGGACGGCAAGTAGTAAGGGTAAGTATGGTTTTGTAAAATTGTTTCAGCTTATGGGGTGCCTGGGTGGTTCAGTTGTTAAGCGTCTGCCTCCAGCTCAGGGCGTGATCCCAGAGTCCTGGGATCGAGCCCCACATCGGGCTCCATGCTCTGCTGGGAGCCTGCT
>NW_023228336.1:0-814 GCF_002007445.2 Ailuropoda melanoleuca
GTTAAGGAGAAGGTTAATCTGTCAGGTGAACAAGGTGACTTCCTGCTATTAAAAAGGCATTAAGGCTAAAGCTGTTGTACATGAGCTAATTTTGTACAAGCCGTGAAAGATGCTAGACTCCTTCATTTTACTCCATGTCATCAAAACAGGAATTTAATTGGCTACAATGTAGTTCAATTGAGCCAATAAAAAGTATCATTGATTGTAATCTCAATAGAACTGTAATGGCAACCATTTTTTACTGTATTGGCAGGCAAAATTGCATTTTCTCTTCGTCTCAGGTCACTTACCACCCAAATGAGCACTTGTTAATGGAACCAGATCATTAGCTTCTGCTGTACTGATTTCCGTGTCATCGCCTGAGTGCACATTTCAATGGACAGAGAATATTCCAGGATGGTTTCTTCTTGTACATGAGAAAGAAATTTGGTAAGTTTTGATAAATGGCTCCATTTATAGCATGAAGAATTACCTAACCAAAAATGCTGACCACTGAGTCAGGAAGATGAATGACTGAGAGTAAGAAGTCTGGTTCATTCCTACCAACAAAATAGGAAGATCTAAATTATTCAAAATAAGACAAATAATAGTAGTAATAATAATGATATAATAGTAATAATAATCACACAACAAAACTTCGTGATTGAGAACCTACTCTCTTCTAGGCAATATGTAAAATGATTTTGAATATGATAGCTTCATTAACCTTTCAACACTCACAGGTAAATATACAATTTCAAGTTTAAGGATGAAGAAACTAAGCTCTCGAGATACTAACACACTTAACCAAAGATTACAAATAAATAGTGCAAAG
>NW_023228337.1:0-197 GCF_002007445.2 Ailuropoda melanoleuca
GGAAGGAATCTACCTTCACAGAACAAACTCCATCTGGGAGGACTTCTCAAATCCCTTGTCCTGGGAACCATTTTCCACGGAGGCTGGGGGCACACTGAGTCACAGAGACTCACCCTGCCCATCAGGGTTTTGAAGGATGCCTGCTGTTCCAGGACAAAAGATCCCGAAACCATTCATCCACCTGTCATCCAGCCAGG
>NW_023228337.1:266-1171 GCF_002007445.2 Ailuropoda melanoleuca
GACAGGGAACTCTCCAGGAGGATGGTCACAGCTGTGTCACTACAGGGGTGCTCAGGAGGACTGCACGTGTGCAGAGCTGGCCTGAGGACAGGGCAGGGAGACCGGGAACGCTCCAGGATGATGGTCACAGCTGTGTTACTACAGGGTTGCTCAGGAGGACTGGGGGTTTGTGGGGTCGGCCGAGCAGGGGATAGAGGGACCGGGAACGCTCCAGGAGGATGGTCTCAGGTATATCTTTGTGTAGTTCCATGTGTCACTGTGACCGCGCATTGGCCAGACTGGAAAGGACAGGGTGGGAGAGGGTGGTGTCACTGAAGAGTTGAACAGGCACCAGGAAAAAGCAACTGCTGTCCTGGCCTCAGACTTCAGCCAGCACCACGGGATCACCCAGGTCCTCTCTGGCCCTCTGTTCCCCCTGTACTACCATCCACCATGACACCTCTGGGCAAAACCGTGTCACCAACCTCCCACCCTCTGCCTCACTCACCTCAGGCCTGGCCAGACCCAGACCACCAGGGAAGCCCACCATCCTTGCAGTGAGAGACCAAAGGCTGTAAGTCCCTCCAAGCTGGCCAGCCCTCTGCGGTTCCCCACACACACCCCTCATGGTAGTGAAGAAACCCAGCTGGAATCTGAGCTATGCTGTCTGCTCATCTCACCTTCACTCAGAAGAAACGGATCCTACCCACGAGACATACTTTACATTGACACTCTAAAAAACACGTTTTCTAAGGGACTTTCACGCCAAACTGTCTGCTGCAAGGCAAAAGGTCAGTAACGAGATTTTCTTCAGTACAATTTCATCGCACATGCTTATAGGAGTCCCTAAAGCTGGTTGTGTACGACATGAGGTATGCAGTTTGCCATTTCCTTCAAGTCTGAGCTACCGAGGGCTGAGCACACTT
>NW_023228337.1:1257-1555 GCF_002007445.2 Ailuropoda melanoleuca
CAGAACCCTGAAAACCCAGGTTCTCACAGGAGCTGAAGGTTAAGGACCACGGTGACAGGAAGGGGAGGCAGATAGCAAGTAACCAAAAGAAAATGTCATGTGGCCACGAGTGGCCACCTTCTCTACCTGTAGGAAGCAAGCCATGCCTGACAGGAGGGAGCCAGAGCTGGACCTGGTCCCTCCGTGTGGGCTGCCCTTGAGAGTAGCAGAGGATGTGCTGAGCTGTTTGGGGGTGTAGCGGGGAGTTGGGCAGCTGGCCACAGAGGTCACCTGCCAAGTATCCGTAGGACCAGCTCCA
>NW_023228338.1:0-814 GCF_002007445.2 Ailuropoda melanoleuca
ACACTTCAGTATGACTCCCAAACACCTCCAAGAAGAGAAATCTGCAAATTCCTCTAGGTGCCATCAACCCCTCTGAACAGAAAATTGATTTGAGCTATTTAACTGCATTTAGAGATCACAGGACCAAAGCCAGCAATAAGTCGAGGAAAATGACAATATGTTGCTAAGTAGAGACCCTAAATCAGGTGGTGAATGTGAAGTCTCAGAATGTGATGAACACAGAAAGTAATCAGGAAGTGCCAAAACAAATTAACCTTTTGGGGCTCTTGTTACTAATGGAAAGTTGAAGCCTACAGCACTGTGTACACTTGTCAGGTCGGACAGGTGCCCTTTCATAAGTCATAATCAACAACAGCCTGGGAGGAATTCTTTGACTCAGACGCTCTGAGCTCAGCAATATTCTTGAGAAATAAGCAGCTGTGTGCCCTCATTCTCATTTTCTCTCCCTCTCCATAAAAAATAATTTAAAATACCCACTTTCTACTTTTCATGACAACCCTAGCTCAGAGCAAATAAAACAAGCAGGGCCAATTCCCCAAGTGGAACTTCCAAATGTAGGTGAGCACTGATACCCTCTTCTCGCTCTAACGAGCAAGTTTTCCCAGCAGTCAGTTGGCAATTACTCAGTGGCTCCCAGGACTGTCCAACCATAGCCCAGACTCCAATCTTGTTTAATCAGGAGCATAGGAAAAATTTACAGCAACTGGGAATGGTACTTGATAAAAAGAAATCCTTGATATATTCTGCATTGAGGTATCAGAATAGAAAATGTTTCATAATATTCAGTCCCCTGTCTATAAATCCAACACCATAC
>NW_023228339.1:0-814 GCF_002007445.2 Ailuropoda melanoleuca
AGCTAGCCCCCTCAAGGTCCTGGAAACCTTGCTTCCAAAATTCCTTAGAGACTTAGGCTATCCCTAACCCTTCCCAACTTGAAACTATGTAATGGGCCACTCCTCACAACCCCAGTGCAGCTCTTTCTGCCCACGGGTCCTGTCCTGTGCTTTAATAAACCACCTTTTTGCACCAAAGATGCCTCAAGAATTCTTTCTTGGCGGTGGACTCCGAACCCCAACAATTTCTACATCACCAGCACTTTAACCACCTGCCATAAGCAGTGGAAAAGATGAAGCTTTACGCTGAGGACTGATTATCTAGAGATAATAGGATCCTGCAGGAGAAAGTGACCCAGAAGTCAAAGGAAGGAAGAATTTCAAGGTGAGGGGATTGACCCAGGAATTCCACTTCTCATAATCCCTCTTAAAGGAACAATAAAACATAGGGACAAAGCTTGGTATGTGAGAATGTTTAAAGTATTACTTATCAAAGTCAAAATTTGGGAAAAACCTAAATGAACTGCAATTAGGAAATTGCTAAATAAATTATGGCATTCCATGTAATGGAATACTTTCTGGGCATTAAAACATAATGCAAGGAGTATTTGACCCCTTACAAAAATGGCCATGAGTTATTTATTGGAAAAGCAAGGTATGAGCTATATATAATGCAAACTACAAATGTAAATATGTATGCACAGAAGAAAGAATGGAAGGATGTGTTACTTGTGCTTATCTCCAGATTGTGGCATTATGAGTCATTTTCATCCTTCTATTTTCTACAATGACCATGTGTTACTTTGTGATGAAAAAGAACACTGCTATAGGCCCA
>NW_023228340.1:0-814 GCF_002007445.2 Ailuropoda melanoleuca
AGGGCGGGGAGCGGCGGTGAAGCCGGAGAGCAGCGCCGCCTTCTGAAGCGCAAGCCGCTCCGAAGCAATGATGGAGCCTGCAGGCGCTGAGGCTGCTGGGAGATGAGGCGAGGCGGGCCCGCCCCACCGCTGAGGCTGCCGGGAGCCGACGGGAATGCGCCTGGGTACCACCACCTGCTGGTTCCAGGCCGCACCTGGAGCGGGAGGCTTGCTACCTGGGCTGATGGAGACTTACTGTTTCTCCAGTCACCGCCATCGGCCTGGCTGGCGTTCACCGAAGGGGGCCGGTTCTGGAATTCCCGGGGACTCGCACTGGTTTGGGCCACATGGTCGCTGTCATTCAAGGCATGGTATCTGTGTTCGAGACAGAGGTAGAGGGAAGAGATTAGCATGCACATCCTCTATCCCCTTCCATCAAGAAAGCAAAAACTCTCCTTGGAAGCGCCTAGGACATGTGCATGCATGGCTAATTGCCCAAAGAGAGGGAAGACCAACCTCAACTACAAGAGAGGTGAACAATAGACAAGGGAGAAAGAGGACAGGGGCGACATCAGGATTCACCATATACCAGGGTCTTCCACAAACCCCTGCTTCGTCTCTTTTTTAGGACATGTGGTTTTCTCATGATTACACATCAATATAACTGCCCCAAAGCATATTTTCCAGAACAATAGTTCTTCAAGTTCCACCATGAAAAAAAAAATGAAGATTTTAAGGGGAAAAAAGGAGATTAGTATTTCCCCCATTTGACATGCTCAAAGCAAAACGTTAAAAAAAAAAAAAAAAGGTCTCTAAGAAAACTTTGGACCCCATG
>NW_023228341.1:0-814 GCF_002007445.2 Ailuropoda melanoleuca
ATGATGTAAACAGAACGGGTATATGAAACTTGAAAAAGTCTTCTGAAAGGAAAGGGAATCCCTTCTCTTCTTCCTCATTCCTTCTGTCTGGAATGCAGTCATAATATCTAGAGCTCCAGCAGCCATTTTGGATCATAACGGGTCTTGAAAATGGAAGCCACGCAAGGCCAAGCAACAGGTAGAAGAAGCCCGGATCCCTGAAAACATGGGGTGCTGTGCCAGCCCTAGGCTAACTACCTCTAGACTGTGAGAGAGAAATACATTTTGATCTTGTTTAAGCTTTTCAAAGTCTCTTTTATGTTTCATGTTTTTTTGCAGCCAAAACAGTCCTAACTGCTACAGTTAGTAAGGATAGAGTTTGAGCAAGAGGGAGTTTGATGTTGCCAAAAGGTCATTTATGTCATGCTAATATGCCCATCTTCACTCTAAGGGTTTTCTGAGTAGAAACTTGGCAGCAGCTATTGGACTGTCTTTTGGTGAGTTCTGGAAAAGCACTGATGAATCATTGTGAACCATTCTTTTCCCAACCATGCAACTCACTCCCATCAATATGTATCCATCATTAACAGTTTAGACTTCTCAAAATTATAACTCATTTTACATTTATTTACTTTTAACTTGGTGGGTCTCCGGTGAGACATGAGGTTAGCCTAATCTCATTAAAATGTTTTACAAATCATACGTGTGGTGGCTTTTTTGAAAATGCTTTCTATAGCTGTCTAGTCTCATGTATCAAGTATGAATTCTTGTTATGTTTAATTCCCAGTGATGGTTTGGCTTGTGACTCCTTTTTTTTTTTTTTTTTAATTTTTGA
>NW_023228342.1:0-814 GCF_002007445.2 Ailuropoda melanoleuca
TGGGGGGGGCTGGTGAGTAGACAAGGGGGAGAACTCTTCAAAAACAGTAAAATCAATAGGGATTCGAGTTAAACCCCACCTCCCACCCTCCTCAGGGTCTCTACCCAGTGGTTCAAACACAAAATGTCTGCACAAACAGAAGATGAAGTTGTGGAACTATGTGGCTGTGACCTTCTGAGCCCCAAGGCTGCGGTGGCTCGTTCCACGTCTCCCCACTGTGGCCGTCTCCTGCGCTTACGTGGCCAGAGACCACAACTCCCACAAAGCTATGGGCACAAAGTCAACTGTAATAATGTCATGACAATAACCGTCAGAGGGGTTACCAAACTGAAGGTAAATGTCAACCATTGTTCATGAGAGAAAAAATATGGAATGTAAAAGAATGTCATAATAAGCTGGGAGTAAGATGACATGATCTGTCCTCTCAAACTCTGGTTGCTTCAGAAGCGATCGTTTCATGATTTACTTCATCTCGGCGGTGTAAGGATGGTGCACTGTTAGGAAATCTCTTAATGCAATACTGCACCGCGACATTAAGCCCAGTGAGGAAAGCGCTCTCGGTTACTTTTAAGTTGCTTTAAAGATATTTACTAAAATCAGATATCCATTCCCAGTAAAAAGTCCCCCAAAATTAGAAAAACAATGATGGTTTTTTTAACATCATGAGGAGTATCTTAGACTGACAGCCAGTGGCAGAGGAACCACAAAATACTTGCAGCATTTCTGTTAAATTCTGGAATAAGACGAGAACAGAGAAATAGAAGATAGAATTCCTGTAAAGCACATGATATAACTGTCATGTCTGTATGATTAC
>NW_023228343.1:0-814 GCF_002007445.2 Ailuropoda melanoleuca
ATCTTCGGAAAGTTAGTACAAACCAACTCAAGAGGGAAGCCTGTCTAACAATTGCCTTCCAACAAAAGCTATCAATGATACAGAGCTGAAATGACAAATGAGAGAAGAAAATGCACCATCAAGTTATTAAAGAACCAAACCTGTGCAGCTGTGTTCCTTTTGTCTTGGAAATGTTGTGTCATGCATTACTTTCTCAGAATAGATGAGAATCTTGTAAAATAAGGTAGGAAAAGTATTCCTGTTTGGTTGTTCTTTCTTTTATTTAGTAACTTCATCCTTTAATAAGTATTTTCCAAGCCCCTGGGATAGGCACTACTCTCACCTCTGATGATACAGGAACAAACAACATTGACAAAAGTCATGCCTGCCTGGAACTTGCTTTCTTAGGGAGGAAGTCAGACAATAACCAAAAGCAATTTAAAAAACGAAGATGTTTAGATGGTGGTTAAAGTTAACAAGTTAATGACATTGAAAGTGATCACAGACAAAGGGAGGTCAGGTCAGATTTCAGAGGATGTGTGATTTGAGCTGAGACCTAGATGACAAGATACGCCAGTCTCATGGGAATTTGGGTGCAGAGCCGTCCCAGGCAGCTGAAGTAAGACGTGCACAGGCCTTGAAGCTGGAACAAGGTGCACCAAGTCAAGATACAGGAGATAACTTCAAAGCATGTGGAGCATAGAGGAAAAGGGCAGAATGGTGGGCACTGCCATCAGGGCAATGGGCAAGACTGTCATGTAAGACCTTGAAGGCCATGATGAGGTGTTTGGATTCTATTCTCAGTTCTTTCAGAATGAGAGGCAGTGGAAGTAAC
>NW_023228345.1:0-814 GCF_002007445.2 Ailuropoda melanoleuca
TCTCCCACTCCCCCTGCTTGTGTTCCCTCTCTCGCTGGCTGTCTCTATCTCTGTCGAGTGAATAAATAAATGAAAATCTAAAAAAAAAAATATTTAAAATTAAAAAAAAAAAAAGGCCAGACAAAACTGAAAGCCACACCAAGCCACAAAATTCCCATGTGGCAGGAGGCCACAAGTTCAGAAGGCTCCCCTCATCCCCACCCCTGCATATCTCCTCTAGCTCCATTTCCGAAAACAAGGGCTTTCGGGATCTGCTATGCAGCGTGTAGAGAGCTCATTCTGGAAGACATAAAGCGCTCTTTGTTTTATCCAAACATTAATGGTTTCTATGTTCTCTAATTCCTGCCTCCTTCCCAAATACTGACAGAACCGAGAGATACCACATTCCTTAAGATCATCAGCTTGCCTCCACTTGAATAAATGATAAATGATTCAGACTCTGAAAGTAGATTAAGTTAGCAAATGTATGATTAATCTGAACAAATTACACTTCTAAATTAAATATACCAAGCAGAATATTTGAGTAAATCAAGTAAATATTTGAATAAATCAAACATATTACCTTTTTCGTAAACTAACCAAGCGACTGAGTTTATAAAGAATGCTGAAATTGAAGACATTTATTTCAGCTTATCCAAAACATTTCTCTCTTTTTTTCCCCCTCTAAAAGGTGAAAAGGAATTCTTTTTAAATACTATATGGAACAGAGCATTGGGCTCTAAGGTAAAATTATCTATTTTCTAGATATCGATTAGTACAGGTTTTAGGTTTCTGAGAGGCTTGAGATTATTCTCTCCTCAAACACTCCCCCCCC
>NW_023228346.1:0-1220 GCF_002007445.2 Ailuropoda melanoleuca
TAGTCTCTGTCCAGAACCTTCTCAGAAATATTGACATCTGCTCTTCTGCAGGTGAGCTCTCCTTGGGCTTGATTCCACCCTTCCCAGGACTTCCCTGCCAAAGACTTTTCTTCCCAAATTTCCCTGAGTCATGAATGGTTCTTTGATTTCTTCTCTTCCTTATGAACCAATATTGGCCACTAGATTATTGATGGTTGTTACTGAGAAATGGAAATGTGAAGTGGGTCAGTACTCTCACTTCTGAATAGAGAGGAGTAATAAACATTGTACAGGCTATGAAACAGTAACCTGGATGGTATGAAACATTTCTTAGACTTTATCTTCTCTAGCAGTTTTCAAAACAAGTGTTCAAATGCCATGTATTTCTAACTGGAATTGCTAATGTAATTCGATTAAATATGCTTGCAAGTGTGCTGTGCGGATTAATGAATATGAAAGTACCTGGTATCCCTTTATCTACAGCTCCATCACAAGACTGTGAAGGATGCACTAAAAGCTAGCATTTATTTTATATATATATCGGAGGACACAGTTTAAGCAAATAGTACATACTTATTCCTCAGAACAAATAAAAAAGGAATCTCAGTCATAAAAGATTTGGGGAGTCATCACAACTAGGCATCACCACGGTAGATTCAGCATGNATCGGATGACACAGTTTAAGCAAATAGTACATACTTATTCCTCAGAACAAATAAAAAAGGAATCTCAGTCATAAAAGATTTGGGGAGTCATCACAACTAGGCATCACCACAGTAGATTCAGCATGGTTNTTTGGGGAGTCATCACAACTAGGCATCACCACAGTAGATTCAGCATGGTTAAAATTCAAATGAGTTTATTAAATAAAATATGTAGATGCACTCATACAGTAAAAGTGCTTTCTTTTTAATCTACCCAAAGTACTTGCCACTGGTGACCAGAAGCAAGTTTTGTTGGTGTTGTTTGTTTTGTTTTGTTTTGGTATTAGTTCTTATTTTTGCTTTCTAGGTTCCATATCTGCCAGACAGTAATTCTTAGTTCTTAAGTCTCAAAAGCTAGCTGCTTAGCACTGGACGCGCCTTCTTAACTTACAACAACCTGGAAACAAGGCTCTTTCCGTGACAAGAGCATCAGACAATATTCTGGTTTTTTTTTTTTTTGAGAGAATTTTATTTTTATTTTATTTTATTTTATTTTATTATATTATGTTAATCACCATACAGTACATCCCCAGATTC
>NW_023228347.1:0-814 GCF_002007445.2 Ailuropoda melanoleuca
CAGTTACCAGTGACATCTATACAAAGGAAGAAAATGAAAATTATTTTTCCACCTTATCTTCTAGGTTTTCTCATAATGCACTTTTATTTTAAGCTTAGCTAATGCAAATATGTGATTCACTGTTGAAAGGCTCACAAATATCCTTCATAAAATACTGCGTTGGATTAGTATGAATCCTCTCAGCAACATCTTCTGCCACCATGCCAGAGTCTATTAAAAGTTGTCAGGCTGACCTCTTACAAAGACAATTACTAGGGAAGTAACTCCCTGTGACAATTCATGTCTTTACACATTTCTGAGAAGTGTCATTTTCTCAGGCAAGAAAAAGGTATCCTGTCATCTAACAGGAACTTCCTATCTAAGAAGTGATTTCACAGCCTTTCTTTTCAAATGTGCTAATAGTGGCTGATCCCCATGCACATTACTAAATGCTTTAATTGCTGGCAAATGGTGAAAGGACATGATTTTCTTGTTTCCTTTTTCCAGAATGATTGGTACCAGTAAAACATCCTGAAATAAGTGTATGTCTACAGGGTTACTGCATGTTCATTCCTACCCATATGAAAGTCACTTGGATTTGATCTGATTTCCAGTAACTTCCTTTAGGTAAATGCCTGGAGATAAGCACCTGCAGACCCATGTGCGGTCTATATGGCAGTAGGTATGGTAGGTAATCTTGTCTTCCAGTAAACTCCGCTAGCCACCTCTACTTGACCCAACTCTGACTCTAATCTGCACTGAAATCATGCTTTATGGTAACCAGAATTCAATTCCATAATCGTGCTAATGTTAAACCTGTATTTAACAAAGAACT
>NW_023228348.1:0-978 GCF_002007445.2 Ailuropoda melanoleuca
AGAGAGAGAGCACAGCAGGGGGAGCAGCAGGCAGAGGGAGAGGAAGAAGCAGGCCTGCTGAGCAGGGAGCCTGATGCGGGGTTTGATCCCAGTATCCTGGGATCACGCCCTGAGCCGAAGGCAGATGCTTGATGGACTGAGCCACCCAGGCGTCCCAGGAAACTACTTTATAAGAGCTTTCCAGCAGGTCTCTCCACCTTCTGGTGTTCCCACACTCCATTCTCTCCTCTGTGTGCTGTTGTTCTTTTTCTAAAATTCACATTTCGTACTGTGGACACCTGATTGCTCCTCGTTGCTCAAGGACGCAATCGAGTTCCCATCGGTGTACCTCCAGGAACCCACACTGTCTGGGCCCTACCCCTGGCCAGGAAGCCCAACACTTCAGTTCCCGCAGTTCTTCCTGGGGGCCCCCCACGCTTTTTTCGATGCAATTTTGCCGGAACTCGTCCTAACCTTGCCATGTCCCTCTGAAACGTGTCAGCTTCCTCTTGGGTGGAATTCCTGTCTCGGCTCTGTGCTGCTTGCTGTTACAGACCTCTCACGTGGCATGTTAATTCCCTACACAGCCGTCTCACTAGATTGGGAACATTTAATTCCCTCGAATCTTTGTTGCCCTCCCTGAGCCTTCTCCCAGAGACCTTCTTGGGTGCTTTGTAAATACTTGTGTGCCGACTCCTGGCTCCCATGATACCATTCGCTTTCATGATAGCATGGGTCCATTTGGGGCGGGGCTGAACTGTAAATAAGTTGTTTGATTCTTCCTCCTTTTAATTATTTTTTTCCCTTCAATTAGACGTGCTCTTCGCCATGCCACCACTATAACTGAACCCTCCTGTGGGGAGCCTGAGGCAGCAGACTATCAGAAGGGTAGCCGATGAATTTTTAATTTAAACGTCAGCCATGAAATCTACCATCTCGTGAAAGGGGGAGGGTGCGTGGAATTCAGGCTCAGAGCCCATGACCAGATATTTGGTTTCC
>NW_023228349.1:0-814 GCF_002007445.2 Ailuropoda melanoleuca
GCTTCTTCCTCTCCCACTCCCCCTGCTTGTGTTCCCTCTCTCGCTGGCTGTCTCTATCTCTGTCTAATTAATAAATAAAAAATCTTTAAAAAAAAAAAAAGATTTGAATTTGTCTTTGACAAGTACTCTTAAGGAGGCTGTGGGCAGGAGAGCAGTTCGTAATTTTATTTTTTCTTAAGTTTATATTTTAATTCCGGTTGGTTACCATACAGTGTTACATTAGTTTCAGGTTTACAATATAGTGATTCAACAGTTCCATCCATCACCCTGTGCTCATCATGACAAGTACACGCCTTAATTCCCACCCCCCATCTCACCCATCCCCCACTCCCTCCCTCTGATAACCATCAGAGTGTTGTCTATAACTGAGAGTCTGTCTCTTGCTTTGTCACTCTCTCTGTCTCTTTATCCCTTTCCTTGTTTGTTTTGTTTCTTAAATTCCACATGTGAATGAAATCATATGGTAATGCAATCCCTATCAAAATACCAACAGCGTTTTTCACGGAACTAGAACAAACAATCCTAAAATTTGTATGGAACCACAGAAGACCCCAAACAGCCACAGCAATCTTGAAAAGGAAAAGAAAAAAGAAGAAAAAAAAAGGCAAAACCAGAGGCATCACAATTCCGGACTTCAAGTTGTATTACAAAGCTATAGTGATCAAAACAGTATGGTACTGGCACAAAAACAGACCAATAAGTCATGGAACAGAATAGAAAACCCAGAAATAAACCCACAACTATATGGTCAATTAACCTTCAACAAAGCAGGAAAGAATAGGCAATGGGAAAAAGATGGTCTCTTCAGCAAATG
>NW_023228351.1:0-814 GCF_002007445.2 Ailuropoda melanoleuca
CCCCTCCAGGCAAGAAAGCCCAGGCCCGCTTCTTAATATCCACTCATGCTATGAACACCCCCAGGATGAATTTTAAAATCTGCAGTCGTCGAATGCCGTGTTTAGGCCTCAGTGGTGGCGGAACACAGGATGTCTCTTCTATTCCCAGGTAAATGAAGGATTAGGATGAAGTCACAGAGGTTTTCACTTTGCAGGGCACAGTTGATCCCCTGCCCCCACCCCAAGAACCAGACTGAATTCTTCCCCTTGTGCACTTGGGGTGACAAGCTAAGCCCTGGGATCCATCCGTATGGAGAGCATCACAGGACCCGTCCAACGCAACTCTCCTAGCCTGGTGTCTAGATCCTGAGACCTTCATGGGAAATAATCCCTGCTTGTACCAGCAGGAAGAGGAATCAGCAAAGATCTCAGACTCGGACCTGCAGGATGTCAGGGTCTCCTGAAGGGCAGAAGAAAATGAAGTGTTTTGAAAGATGACAAGGCAAAGGCAGTGGCTAAAGTCACTTGATAAGTGCGAGCCGTGTCCAGCTTCGCTGTCCTTCAGGCCAGGAATGTGTCCTTGTGAAATAATTCGAGACTCCTCCCATCAATGTCTATAACTTTCAGTTTCATCAGCCAGAGAAACTGAACAGTTTCCTTCCCATAAACATCTTAGTCACAATGAAAAATTGCAGCCAAGCTTTTTTTCTTAAAATTTTTTATTTAAAAAAATGGTCTGTAGGGACGCCTGGGTGGCTCGGTCCTTAAGCGTCTGCCTTCGGCTCAGGTCATGATCCCAGGGTCCTGGGATCGAGCCCCTCATCAGGCTCCCTGC
>NW_023228352.1:0-814 GCF_002007445.2 Ailuropoda melanoleuca
CTGTTTAGTAGGAAAGACTCTGAAGTCCTAGTGGAAAATAGAAAAAGAGACAAAATGGCTCAAAGGAACAGGTGGCTTGAGATTGAGAAGGCAGAAGCCATTAATCTGTTTATGCAAAACTTACAGGGGCATTTTTCATTAGACTTTTCATAGGAGTGGCCGGTGAACCCTTATGCGAGGAAAGTGCAAAGAATCCTGACTGGTCTTCATGCAAATGATCTGTTAAAAATCTTAAAATTCGAAAGGGAATGAGAAAATAGAAAGCAAACAGCAAATCTTTACTTTTCCTGATCCGATCTAGGGTTCCGCACAGCCTTCAATGAAAAAGTAATGCATCAAGTCCAGATTGAGTCAAAGCTTGAAAGCAGTGCATTTTGCTAGACAAATTTGGGGCTGTAATTGTCAACATCGGGAGCATACAAAACACACTTCAGACCAGGCTGTGTGATCACACCATTTTATTCTGGAGAATCACAGTTGTCACCATCAGAGGGCGGCGTGGAGATCTCAGAGTTTGGGGTGCTGGTGAAAGAACTGAGGTTCAGAGAGGGAATGTGGCTTGTTCGAAGTCACAGCTGGTAAGTGAGGGAGCCCAATTCATAATAACTAACACTTACAAGATGCTGAGATATCACAGACCATGTTCTACATGCCTTGTATATAGTCACGTAGTCACTGCCTTTGTTGTGATGTCGGTGTTATATATGAGCAAACAGAGACATGGGAGGTTAAGCGTCATGTTCAAGATGACCCAGCTACTAAAGAGGGATGTCAGGATTCAAGTCCGTGCCATGTGACCCCAGGGTTCATTTGT
>NW_023228354.1:0-814 GCF_002007445.2 Ailuropoda melanoleuca
GTCCAACATGTGGTGAAAAATCCATTGCCAAACTGGATCAGCCTTCTACTTTGGAACTTTATAACTATTTTGAAAATAGCAAGTTTGAGTACTTAGTATAGCTCAATACCATAAAAGCCATATGTGAAAAACCCACAGTGAATATCATTCTCAAGAGGGAAAAACTGAGAGCTTTTCCCCCAAGGTCAGGAACATGACAGTGATGCCCACTTCACCACTGTTGTTCAGCATAGTACTGGAAGCCCTAGCCTCAGAAATCAGACAATGAAAAGAAACAAAAGGCATCCAAATCAGCAAAGAAGTCAAACTTTCACTCATCACAGATGACAAGATACCTTATGTGGAAAACCCAAAATACTCTACCCCATAATTCCTAGGATCATACAGGAATTCAGCAAAGTGGCTGGATAGAAAATCAATGCACAGAAAGCAGTTGCATTTCTATACACTAACAATGAGACAGAAGAAAGAGAAATTAACGCATTGATCCCATTTACAATTGCACCAAAAACTATAAGATACCTAGGACTAAACCTAACCAAAGAGGTAAAGGATTTCTACTCTGAAAATTATAGAACAGTTATGAAAGAACTTGAGGAAAATACAAAGAAATGGAAAAACATTCCATGCTCATGAATTGGAAGAAAAAATATTGTTAAAATGTCTGTGCTACCCAGAGCAATCTACATATTTGATGCAAACCCGATATCAAAATGCCATCAGTATTTTTCACAGAACTGGAACAAATAATCCTAAAATTTGTATGGAACCAGAAAAGTCCCCAAATAGTGAGAGGAATGTTGAAAAAGAAAAA
>NW_023228356.1:0-814 GCF_002007445.2 Ailuropoda melanoleuca
AAATTTCTGGAAAGAATCCATAGCAGTTGAAGAGATGTTACACTTTATTTCCAAATGTAAAAGATAATTTTTACATGGCTACCATTAGTTATTATATGAGGAAAGAAACTGCCACATTCAGTTATTAAAAATGATTTTATAGAGTGAGGAACTCAACACTTGCTTTCAGTATCAGAAATAGAATTTTCTTTTAAAGGAAAAGAAGCTATAATTTCCTATTTTGAATCACCATTGAGGAAAAGAATGATTATTTCTTTTCTCTTTGGAAAGTTTAATACTTGAGCATGAAGGATATATCATTAGTGGTAAGTCTGGGAGCGTGAAAGAGAGATCAGTCTTTGAGCTTTCAGATCTGTTTTATTTTTGCCAAGTTAATTTAGTAAACTTAGCGTTTGTGATAACTTCAGAGAAGCATAGAAAATTTTTATCTTCAGTCAAGATAAATTTGTGGTAGTTAATGATTTTGGCTATTAAGATGGTTAAATCTTTATTTTTAGAGTAAATCAGGCAAATCAATGTTCATGCTTTTCCAAATTGAAGTTGTAAAATGAGGAATTTGTAGCTTGTATGAGGACCTTGTTAGTCATAACATTGTATGCTCATGAGAAATATAATAATGCTGTAAAAACAGGAATCTTGTCTTCTAAAATTAACCTGTAGCTCGTAATATATAATGGACAAATAGCAAATACCAAACAAAGCATTTAGAAAATATTAAACAGTTTACAAATGTATATGTAATTTTGAAGAGAAATTATTTTGTATTTTAATACAAAATATATTTGTTTTCTTTTGTTTGTTTTGGATTTTCTTC
>NW_023228357.1:0-814 GCF_002007445.2 Ailuropoda melanoleuca
TTTCAGAAAAATGGCAAAAAATGCAAAGCAAATCACTGTTTTTGACTAGACTTTTATGGAGACATTCTCAGAGCCTGACTCAGACACAGAATAGTCATGGGTGGTATTTATGTTTAAATATCTCTCTTAAAATGTATGATCGTTTTTGCAAAGTAAGTGAAATATTTAATATTCAGGCATTATGACAAAATATAAAATATATGCATGAAAATGGAAACACATTTAATCCCACAAACATACCACAGAATGGGAGGAAACGGAGGTATTGACATTTAGGTTTAAGGATGATAAGGGACACGCGCTTTCACAGGAAGTGTTGTTTACCTTTCTTTTTTCGGGAATATTACTTGCTTGGGTCTTTTTTTTTTTTCTGTTAGCTTTTCAGAATATTTATTCATTTTTTTTTTGCTCAGCATGTGGAATGCATGTAGTGATTTCACTGAACCTACAATGAATCTTGTAGGATTGCTGAGATCTTTCAAAAATTAGCGGGCAGCCATAAACGTGCTACATTCTGAGAAACTGAAGTGAAATCAGGTGCCACTTATACTAGTCATATTCCGTTTCCAACGTATGTTTATACCGTATGCAATGGGCTGAAATAGATATTTAAACAGCTTTGTGAATTCTCATCTTCAAGAGTTTGATAAACTAAGGTGTGTAAGCTATTGGGTTACACGAATAACTGAACATCCGGACTCTTTACAAATTCCACCCAAACACTTATCCTGTAAATATAGTAAACTTTCCAGAACAGCTCTCTACTCTATCAAGAGTTCTACAGTAACTGTGTTTGCCCAACAGGTTTTGAGAC
>NW_023228358.1:0-566 GCF_002007445.2 Ailuropoda melanoleuca
GAGACCCCCGACCAGCAGCCCCCAAAGGACGCCACCACCGAACTCATAGGACTCGCATCACCCCACAGGGTCCCCCGCACCGCCAACGGACGGCGCCTCGCGCCATGGCCTACCTTGAAGCCGCAGGCATGGACCCGCCACACTTCAGGCGTGCACGGTCGGAGTGCGGAAACCACAGACAGCTGCCGCACCTGAGCGCCAGGGAGCGCGCGCCCTTTACCTCGAGCCGTGGACGTCCCCCAAGCACGAGGCCGCCACGCACGGCCCTGCCCCCAGCCAGAGGACCGCATGCGCGCCTCCTCCCGGGCCACCACAACGGACGCTGGGAGCCGTTGGGGGCGGGTCCGGGCGACCTGCAGCCCCGCCCCCGNACGGGTGTGCCCGTGCGTGCGCGCGCGCGCGCGCGCGCGGGGCACGCCGGGAAGCAGCCCGAAGGTCCCTTTAGGAAAGGCCCAAAGCAATGGGTGCGCGAGCTAGGGGACTGCACCGGGGACACCTGCCCACCTGCACTCTTTGTGGCTGTCCCGCCTTCAAGCAAGCGATGTGGAGTGAGCACTCGCGGTCGA
>NW_023228359.1:0-1485 GCF_002007445.2 Ailuropoda melanoleuca
TTTCTTGGTTCTAAGTGCTGGATGCTTCCAAGGCACATTTACCCAATGGGGAATCTGGGTCCCAAGGAAAGCGGATTTACCTGGAGGTGTTATCCTGGACGCTCTTCTTTAGTACCAATAAGAAGGGTGCTGAATCCTCGAAATTCTTGAACGTTTTCATTTAGACTCCCTTATTTAAGTGAGATGATGTTCGTTGATATTTCCCTGGATTGTGTGCTGTCTCAGTGACCACTATGTGGCACTCTCATGCTTCCGTGAACACTTTCCCTCATGTTTCCCTATTCACGAAGGTTGATTATAGTGCTAAGACGGCCACTGCACAGTGTTGATTCTGACAGAAATGGTTTAGGCATTTTCGTTCCATTGCCACCAGCAGTTTTGATGGGATTTACAAATGAAGCAAACATTGAATTGGAGGCTGGTTTAGTCAAATTTTGTTTCTCAGTGCTGTGCTCATCGTGTTTCATTCACGGTAACAAAGCACCTTGATTTTTGTCCACGTTCTATAAGGCCGATGTGACATCAAGGGCTTTATCTCCGCACTTTGTTTCTTGGTTCTAAGTGCTGGATGCTTCCAAGGCACATTTACCCAATGGGGAATCTGGGTCCCAAGGAAATGCGGATGTTAGCTGGAGGTGTTATCCTGGACGCTCTTCTTTAATACCAATAAGAAGGGCGCTGAGTCCTCGAAATTCTTGAACGTTTTCATTTAGACTCCCTTATTTAAGTGAGATGATGTTCGTTGATATTTCCCTGGATTGTGTGGTGTCTCAGAGACCACTATGTGGCACTCTCGTCAGGCTTCCGTGAACACTTTCCCTCATGTTTCCCTATTCACGAAGGATGATGATAGTGCTAAGACGGCCACTGCACAGTGTTGTTTCTGACAGAAATGGTTTAGGCATTTTCGTTCCATTGCCACCAGAAGTATTGATAGGATTTACCCATTAAGCAAACATTGCATTTGAGGCTGTTTTCGCCAAATTTTGTTTCTCCGTGCTGTGCTGATCGTGTTTCACTCACGGTAACAAAGCACCTTGATTTTTGTTCCACGTTCTATAAGGCCAATGTGACTTCAAGGGCTTTATCTTCGCACTTTGTTTCTTGGTTCTAAGTGCTGGATGCTTCCAAGGCACATTTACCCAATGGGGAATCTGGGTCCCAAGGAAATGCGGATGTTAGCTGGAGGTGTTATCCTGGACGCTCTTCTTTAATACCAATAAGAAGGGCGCTGAGTCCTCGAAATTCTTGAACGTTTTCATTTAGACTCCCTTATTTAAGTGAGATGATGTTCGTTGATATTTCCCTGGATTGTGTGGTGTCTCAGAGACCACTATGTGGCACTCTCGTCAGGCTTCCGTGAACACTTTCCCTCATGTTTCCCTATTCACGAAGGATGATGATAGTGCTAAGACGGCCACTGCACAGTGTTGTTTCTGACAGAAATGGTTTAGGCATTTTCGTTCCATTGCCACCAGCAGTTTT
>NW_023228359.1:1507-1601 GCF_002007445.2 Ailuropoda melanoleuca
TCATGAAGCAAACATTGCATTGGAGGCTGGTTTGGCAAAATTTTGTTTCTCAGTGCTGGGCTGATCGTGTTTCACTCACGGTAACAAAGCACTT
>NW_023228360.1:0-3166 GCF_002007445.2 Ailuropoda melanoleuca
CCAGTGTGGAAAGTCTACATACTATCTGATTCCAACTATATAACATTCTGGAAATGGCAAAACTATGGAGATGTGAAAAAGATCAGTGAGTGGGGGTGGGCTGTGGGAAAAGGATGAACAGGCAGGGCACAGAGGATTTTTCAGGAAGTGAAAATATTCTCTAGGAATGCTATAATCGTGGATACATGTGTCCCAAACCATGGAATTTACAACTCCAAGAATGAACTCTAAAGTGAACAATGGATTTTGGGTGATTAGGATGTGTCATTGTAAGCTCATCAGTGGTAACAAATGTGCCCCTCTGCTGGGGGTGTTGATAGTGAAGGAGGCTATACAAGTGTGGGAGTAGGGGGCATATGGGAAATCTCTGTGCCTTCTCAATTCTGCTGTGAACCTAAAACTGCCCTAAAAAATAAGTCTTAATTAGACATACATTATTCTCAGGAAGGATATAGGCTTTCTCAGAAGCCAAAAAAGTCCATAGCACAAGAAAAGTTTAAAAATCTCTGACATAGATTATACAAATGTGACAAAAAGGTGATTTTCATGATGAGATATTTAAAAACTTAATTCCATAACCAATAATGTGAAGAGTAATGAAAATATAGAATATTTCCAGGAGGTAGAAGCCTAAAGAGAAAGGTAAATCTGATTTGCAGGACCCCAAGGAGCCAGTGCAGGGTTTTTTTGTAATACGGTGACAAAGATAAGAGACCATTTTAACAGGCAGGATGTTGGATGGGACTGGGAAGTAAAGTGCTCTATGGAGGTTTGTGAGAAAAGGGATTGGACAACCATCACAGGAAAAGGAAAATGTCTATTTTGACTATTTTTCAGTTTAGACTTTGTTTCCTCTTAGTTTATGTGATGGTGTTATTTACTTTTGAAGAAGAGTCACAATAAAAATGTTGGACTGCTAATATAATTAATGATAGAGCAAAAGAACTAAGTGACTAATTATTTTACTAAGGATGAATACTACTTGAATATTAGCTAAATGTGAGTGGGCACTAAAAGAGAGTTCTCATGGTGTCACTAATATAATTTCTGAATTAGGTACGTTAGTACTGTACTATATATCTAAAGCAAAGCTAATCTCAAAAAAGTTATTGTTTCAGAAATGTAAGTTCAATGATGAGAGCATTTAATAAACAACACAGAGTAGGAATAGAGTTCACTTTTTTAAGCTATGATATCTTTGGGTACAAAATATGAATGAATCAGTAAACTATGGATAAATGTCCTTCCAAAGTAATTGAGTTCTAAATGCCAAACCAAAATAGTTTGCTGTGCTTGACGAAAATGTTCAGTTCTAAAGGGTGTGCTGACTGGTAGTCGATTTAATAAAATTCAGAAATGTCAAGCTGAGTTTTAATTCCAAGTCCATATCTCCTAGAGTGTAATGTGTTATAAATTCAATATATGGAGACCACTCTTCTCCAGCTTTTTAGATTTTTAGCAATAAGAACTTCAGAAAGCAAGCATAATCAAGACTCTATCCTGTTTATATCCTTCAGAAGTTGATGTAATTGATCTGAATTACAAACCTATAAATTGGAAGCTATTTTAAAATAAAAATAATAACAATAATTAGGTCCATGTGCTCCAAATCAGGATGCTTCCTATGGTAACAAGTAGGCTTAATTTGTAGCTTCTAAACTAGACTAACCACTGGATAAAAATAAAATTTTAAAAAAGGCAAAATAGCAATATATCCAATAAACACCTAGCTGTTCCATAAAAGATATTTTTCAGTAACTATTTTACTATCTTGCTTGAGGACAAAGTAGTTATGTATGTGGTTAATATAAGTGAATTTATAAATTGATATTTAAGTATCTTAGTACCTAAAACAATTACTATATCCACAAATAGAATGAGTCACAGCTTTAGGTAGACAAAAAAATTGATGTGGATAATTAATTTAAAAATTACAAGCAATTGTTTTGGTGTCTAAACATAATTTCGCTTTTCTAAAAATATCTTACATTGGAACTTGTGTAGTTATACTCTATAAAAAATAAAGCTAAAAGCTGAAATAACCTTTTCAAAAGCCTTGATATCACATTGTTTACTCATTGAAAGGCACTGTTCCACCAATTTGTCAATGCTCCTGTTATTTTATTCTGCAACCCCAAAGTCCTTAGCAAAATGTCCTGACATTTCCTGCTCCCTTTTTGCCATTCCTAAAGAAGATAGGAAGGTTCTTTATGAAATTCAGCCATTTTTCTTGAATAAATGGTCCCTGCATTTTTGCAATCCTTTGGATACTTTCTAGAGTTCTGAAAAAGTTTAACAAATTTTGCTACATTAACATTGCTTTTATCGAAGATCAGATTTTTAGAAGTCTGTAGTCTGATATTCTGAAAGTGCTTCTATAGTCAATGCTATTTTAATAACATTTTTAAAATCTCAGTTTCTGATTTTTCATTACTACTATATAGGCATATAATTGTTTTATATGTTGATCTTATATACTGTTTTCTTGCAAAACAGGCTTAATTTTAGCAATTTTAAAAAGTATTTTGTACTAAATTTCCTGTATAGGGTATTGTGTCATTTTGCTTTCCAATTTCCAATGCCTTTTATTTATTTTCCTTGTATTAATATGCAGACCAGACCTCCAAGACAATATTGAGTAGAATTGATGAGTGAATATAAGTGCCTGGATTCTGATCTTAAGAGCATTCAGGTTTTCATCATTAAGTATAATATAATCTGTATGCACTTTATCAAGTTGGGGCTGTGGCTGAGATATTTTCACGATGTAGGATGTTGTCAAATGCCTGTCCATGCATCTATTAAGATGACCATATGTTTTTTCTAATTTAGTTGGTTAATATGGCTAGTTACCTTATTGATCTATGAATCTTGAACCAAACATGAACTCCTGTAATAATTCCCTCTTAGTTATTGATGCTTTAACCTTTTGATATATTGTTGAATTCCATTTGCTCAAATTTTGCTATAAAATATTTTATCTACTTTCTTGGAGGTTATTGTTCTCTAGTTTATTTTCTTATAGTGTTTTTTTTTGTTATTTTTTTTACTTGGGTCCAAATTTTTAATTTTCAGTCCATGGGTTTTTTTTTTTATTATATTATGTTAATCACCATACAGTACATCCGCAGATTCCGATGTAAAGTTTGATGCTTCATTAGTTGCG
>NW_023228361.1:0-814 GCF_002007445.2 Ailuropoda melanoleuca
ATCCATTCATCAATCAATGGGCACTTGGGCTCTTTCCATAATTTGGCTATTGTGGATAATGTTGCTGTAAGTATTGGGGTTCCTGTATCCCTTTGACTGAGCGTTGTTGTATTCTTTGGGTAAATACCTAGTAGTGAAATTGCTGGATCATAGGATAGTTCTATTTTTAACTTTCTGAGGAACCTCCATACTGTTTTCCAGAGTGGCTGCAACAGTTTGCATTCCCACCAACAGTGCAAGAGGGTTCCCCTTTCTCCACGTCAGTAGGTGGATTTTGAAAGGCCAGATACAACTCTGTATCTATCTAGGGCAGGGAGCTCTGAAGAGCACCAGTTGGCAAGGACATTATTGGCCAAGCTGGAGTCAATCCCAGATTTGCCAGTTCTCTCTCCAGGCAGAAATTCTCCATCCCTCTCTCCAGCATATGCCAGAGGGTGTCCATTTCAGCTGCACTGGGAGGAGAAGGGAAGGCAGGAAGCAGTGCTTCCCTGGAGGGCTGAGTGACTGGGAGGATTGAGCCCCTCAGAGAGCTGACCCTGCCTTTCTCTGCAACCCACATTAGCTATGGCCCCTGGACCTGGAAAACTAGCACCACTTTTGTGTTTGAACATTGACTTCCTCTGTTTTCCTTTTGTGTTCTTGGTTAGATTATTTCATCTGATCCTCACCTGTCCCACTTCACCTCTGTTTGTGGTCACTTGGAGATGCCAAGAATTTGTATTTGGAAGTGCCTGCAAGAATTTATGCAGAACAGAGCTTCCTTTGCCCACACATTCATCCTGGGCTTCAACCATGCTTTGGCACAGGATGTCTC
>NW_023228362.1:0-814 GCF_002007445.2 Ailuropoda melanoleuca
GGGCTTCTTAAACTTTCGGATTCGATAATCATGTGTGTAATAAAAATCACGGATGCTTGCTTGTATTTCACAGGACATGAGTAGATTAGAGGAGCGTGTGTACAATGCATCAGCAGAAATTATGTCTATGAAAGAAAAACAAGTGAATTTGGAACAGGAAATAAAAGGAGAAGTGAAAGTACTGAATAACATCACTAATGATCTCAGACTGAAAGATTGGGAACACTCTCAGACATTGAAAAATATCACTTTAATTCAAGGTAAAATATTTTCTCATTCTTCCAGGAAATAATATATCACAATATACTGATATGTGCAGAGATCTGGTGTTTGAAACCCCATGGTACAAAATAGTTTTTGAGCATATGTTTTCTACAGATATCCGGAGAAAGTAATTTTGAGATCTTATCAAGACACAGTAACATAACGGTATCTTGGTATTCTTTAATTGAAAGTAATTAAAAAAAAATGTCTTTAAGGTCTAATGAGTCATTGTTCAAAATCTCCCATGTTAATGAAGATGAATAGAAGTTTTCCATAAGGCACCACATTCTCTACCTGTCCACAGATAAGCTTGTTAATTCTGTTTTTCAAAGCTTCCAGTCTTTTTTACTTCTTACCTGACTGTATTTTTAATTAGAAAGGTCTTTGAACTCTATTAAATAAAAAAACAACGGTAAGTTTGTCAGCTTCTTCTTTGGTTGCTGTTGGTAAACCATAGTAAATTGAATTTTACTGATTTTTAAATTAATATACACATCATATTTATTTTTACTCTAGCTTTTATTTACATTTTAAGTATTTTCTCGTATTT
>NW_023228363.1:0-815 GCF_002007445.2 Ailuropoda melanoleuca
AATCCCTTCCTGAGTGATGCTGGGGAGCAGATGGCCTCGCGTCAAGATTCAGCCATGTCCTGATGGGCTCATTTCTGCCTGCTGCAAACTATAGTCTTTAGTTTCTGGATGATGATGACATCTCCACCAAGAAGTAACTGTTGTGTCCCTCCAGTCTTGGAGGGAGAGAAAATCTGATAAAAGCATTCAGTGTTTCTGGGGGGAAAAATTACATTTACAATTACATTTCTGTATTTCATTAACAAAAATGAAATTTACATGTTTGTGTTACTTCAGTAAATAAAATTGTTCAAAATTATAGCATAACAAGATCAAGAAAGAATTACCAAGAAAAAATGGAGAGGGTGGGGAGACAGTCTAGCGGCCCTCCCAGATAGTAAACACTTTGTCAGACTAGAGTGATCAGTGTAGCACTGGCACAAAATCAGATTAACCAGTGGAATATGTACATAACCACGGAAGCAGATAAAGTTTAAAAGTCTCAGATTTGTTTGAAGTGATGAAAAACTAAATAGAAATAAAAAGTAGACAGTTATAAACAAGAAGCTGAAAGATCAGTATAGACTTAATAGCCACTAGTCACGTGTAGCTTATGAGCACTTGAAATGTAGCTAGTGTGACCGAGAAACTGAATTTTTCATTTTATCTAATTTTAACTAATTTAAATATATTTAAATATAAATTTAAAAACTACTTGATTCAGTTACCAAAGAACTTGTGTGTTTGGAACAACCTGGATATGTGAATCTGCTTTTTCAAATGTGAATTTTATGAAATATAAATACAGATCAAATATTTTCTGATAAAAATTTAGC
>NW_023228364.1:0-815 GCF_002007445.2 Ailuropoda melanoleuca
AAAAAAAAAACCAAAAAAAACAAAAAACTTGCTGATCTTTGGTTCACATTTTTTAAAGGGTAGTTATGAAAATCAAATGAACTAAGGCTAGAAAATTGACTGACAAATTAAAATATTCTACAGATGAAAGTTAACATTCTTTTACAAGTTGAAAAATGTCAAATATATATTTCAGAGTAAAAAAAGAGCCCCAAAATAAATACTGAAAGATTGTCTAAAAGAGGCCTTGAGCCATTTAATCTGTTTTCTTCATGAGGTAAACCAACATACAAACACTTAAGTATGAAGTCTGCAGCCATGCCATTTATAAAAAACATAGGAAGACAGGTTCTTTTTAAGTGCAATGAAATAAGTTCAAATGGGCAACACTTTGGAATTAGAAGGAAAATCAGATGCTAGGGAACAGATCCAGTTAGAGGAACTAGAAGGAAGTTTTGTCAAAGGTAATGGTGATAGATAAGAGGTAACCCTCCTAAGGAACCATTGGCATGAGGAGGATTCAGCTGGTGCACCAGGGTGTGTCTATGGGTATCCAATCCATGGCAATGGGGTAACCTAGTGGAGAGAGGATCTGTAAATTCAAATTAGTTAGGTCTATGGTAGTTACAGGGCTTCAGATACTTGGCTGGGATACATACATAATTTTACGTACTTCCTATGAAATCCCTAGAGTTGAGTCTTATTATCACCACACTTTATAGATGAGGGAACTGAGGCACAGAGAGGTTAACCAACATGGCCAAGCTAAAAAAAAAAAAAAATCCTATCCAGGCATCGGCTTCTAGAGCCCTTGCTTTTTTTTTTTTTTTTTTTTT
>NW_023228365.1:0-815 GCF_002007445.2 Ailuropoda melanoleuca
GCCGGGCTCCCTACTGACCATGCTCCGTAATTTCAGTGTGCTCCCTTGTTCCCCCACAGTTGGGATAGATGGTACCTCCCTCCCAAGACTGCAGGGCTGAAGGAGGAGGAGGACAGGCGGGCAGAATGCAGACCCTGCCCCTTCGGGTTTGCTCTCACAGACTGCTGGTTCCTGGTTCAAAGCCAGACCTGGTATCCAGCATTGCTGCTTAAAGTTTTGTTACCATGACAGTCCCTGGAAGGTGGGGCATCCCTGACCCCTCTGGCGGGATTTATGTAGTCCTGCCACCCTCCAGACTGCTCTTATTCCTTTGTGTATCTAACATGTATCGTTAACTAAATATACACTCCACGTACTGAGTGGCAACTTAATTTTTTTAACTCGAACATGTGCTGGGCATTTTTAAATGAGAAACTATGCAGTCATTGTAAAACAACAACAACTCAACACAGAAATATAGTAAAAAGTCAGAAGTTGCTCTGTATTCTTCCTTCTCCTGACGCCCACCTCCCCTTCGTTCTTCCACTCACGATCTGAGGCCCCCTTCCCAGTGGTGATGCTGAGTTTGTTGTTTGTCCTTCTGGAAACACACCTACCCATTTACAGTCATGTCTGTCATGCGTATGAATATATGATGTGCAGCGGACCCTTGACCCACACGGGGTTGGGGGGTAGGGTCACTGACCCCCGCACAGTCGCAAATCTGCATATCACTGTTGACTCCCCTCCAAACTGTACTAACAGCCTACTGTTGACCAGAAAAGCCTACCAGTAACAAACAGCTGATTAACACATAATTTACATATAATGTGTAT
>NW_023228366.1:0-815 GCF_002007445.2 Ailuropoda melanoleuca
CACCCAGGCACCCCAGAAATCAGTTACTTTTCTATACACTAACAATGTGACTGAAGAAAGAGATTAAGGAATCAATTCCATTTACAACAACTCCAAAAATCATAATATACCTAGGAATAAACCTAATCAAAGAGGTAAAGGAACTCTACTCTAGAAACTACAGAACACTTATGAAAGAATTTGAGGAAGACACAAAGAGATGAAAAACATTCCATGCCTATGGATTGGAACAATAAACATTGTGAAAATGTCTATGTGACTCAGAACAACCTATACATTCAAAGCAATCCCTATCAAAATACCTTTGACAATTTTCACGGAGCTGGAACAAGCAATCTAAAAATCTGTATGGAACCAGAAAAGACCCTAAGTCACCAGGGGAATGTTGAAAAAGAAAACCAAAGCTGGGGGGCATCACAATGCCTGACTTCAAGCTATATTACAAGGCCTTGATCATCAACACAACATGATATTGGCAAGAAAACAGACACATAGATCAATGGAACAGAATAGAGAGCCCAGATACGGACCCTCAACTCTATGGTCAACTAATCTTTGAAAAATCAGGAAAAAATATTCAATGGAAAAAAGGCAGTCTCTTCAATAAATGGTGCTGGGGAAATTGGACAGCCACAACAGAAGAATGAGATTAGACCATTCTCTTATACCATACACAAAGATAAACTCAAAATGGATGAAAGACCTCAGTGGAAGACAGGAATCCTTCAAAATCCTAGAGGAGAGCATAGGCAGTAACCTTTTTGACCTCAGCCACAGCAAATTCTTTCAGGACACCGCTGTAAAGACAAGGTAAA
>NW_023228367.1:0-815 GCF_002007445.2 Ailuropoda melanoleuca
AAAGGGGTTTTTTTTTTTTTTTTTTTTTTTTTTTTTTTTTTTTTTTTTTTGTAACTCTGCAGACTCATTGGAACATCTTTGCGGGCACATCTGGCTTGCAGCCTATTTTTTATCTTTTTTTTTTCTTTTTTTTTAAAATGTGATACTCTGGGATTCATCCTGCGATGACACCACTCGCAACTGTAGGGATTTACTTCTCAATGGCAACTTTCTTTTACCTAATATTCTTACCCTCATTAAGTTAGGCAGTTAGGTTTCTATCTCACTGCTCAAAAGTCTTTTTACCTCCATATTAGAATATCATTATGTGTCCACATCCAGGGTTACACGCACTAAATAGAACGCAGTTTCTGACGATCTTTTGTGAGCACCACTTCACTTACTCTTCACTTCAGCTCTAATAACAGGCATCATAGTTACACTTTTAGAGAGGGAAGGGTCACTTCCAGGGTCACAGAGCTGAGAGTAGGAAAAATGTCCTGTCAGAATCAAGACTCTGAGCAAAGTCTTTTGTTTCTGATCCACAAAGTTGATTATGTCAGTGTAGTTTCTCAGTTATTACTTTCCAGACTAATTTGACCTTTCATCAAATCTTAGAATTTGTGAGGGAGCTCTGTCCTGTAATTTTCATGTGGTTTTGTTGCTGTTGTTTTGTTTTTGAAAGAACTAGTCAAAGGCCTAAGACTCTTAATGATATTCAAGTCGCGGACCCTGGTGATGTGATGTTTACAGATAGAGTTCTCATATCTAACAGACAAGATAAACAAGTCAAAGACCGGATGCATGGAAATTGATACATTCTCTGCTTCTGTGTG
>NW_023228368.1:0-815 GCF_002007445.2 Ailuropoda melanoleuca
TTTAAAAAACTCTCAATGTGAAACTAAATTTGGTTTCCTAATGCTACACAAATTTGATAGTCATCAAAAATCCTTCTCTACTCTAAGACAGGTTTTTATGGAAAGTAGAGATACATATTAAAGAAACAGGATTCACCAACGATAACGTTCCTAAAAGTTTACATCCATAGATTCACATGCAGGTAAGACCACTGCCACTAAGTACATACTTTAATGGAGATGGAAAAAAAATTTTTTTTCTAAAAACTTGTACGTGAACTTTTGGACAAGTGAATAATCTGAAATACATTTTTAGAAACAAGAAAGCCTTTCAACTACACCTCTTACATTTGTTAACATGCCCAGGTCTTTCATACAATAAATATTCTAGGTAGAATTTTTATCTCTTGATTCTGTGCTTTTTCTTCCCACTTTTTCCTCCCTTCTCTATAGTATGAATATGGTGAACTAAGCAGACTATTTAATGAAAAGGGCACTTTTCAATTAATCATTTCGTTATCTTTAAAAATTAATACAGTTAAATCAGCAACTTAGTAAACTAACATATTACCAATTACCACTGATAATAAATGATGAGCTTAAACATTTTAACCACTTCTTTTTTTAAATATGTATTTTAATTTTTTTAAGATTTTACTTTTAAGTAATCTCTACACCTCATGTGCAGCTCGAACTCACAACCCTGAGATCATGCTTTGCATGCTTTACTGACTGAGCCAGCCTGGCGCCCCCATTTTGATGACTTGTTGGACATCATAAAATAGGTCTATTTTCTTTGATAGGAAAAATCATTTCTGTTAGACATAACTTATAAA
>NW_023228370.1:0-761 GCF_002007445.2 Ailuropoda melanoleuca
TTTTTTTTTTCTTTTCCTTTATTTTTCTTTAGAAGCTGGAGAGGGGGAGGACAGGCAGCGAGAGCAACACTTGGTTGATGATAAACTGTAAACTACAGCTGAACTCCATTAATCCATCCAATCCCTAAAGCCTAGGGCCTGAGAGCACATAGGAGGATGGCTTCCTGTTGGACACGTTTCAAAACAATCACATCCCATTGTTCAGTGCCTTTTTGGGTAGAGCCCTGTGAGGGTGCCAAAGTCATCAGCGAAAGAAAGTGCATGTTCGCACAACAATTACAGGCAAGCTGCAGATTATTAGCAGGCTGCAAGGGGCGAGGTGCTGGGGCACATTTGGCAGAAGAGCCCCATATCTGATGCACGCAAAGCTGCACCCAGCATTATTACTATGAGTGGCTAAGTGCTCTATGGCTGCCCAGGCTGCGGGAAGCCAGATGTGCAAGAGGACAACTACGGGAGATGTGCAAGGCTTTGCCCTGGTTCCCCGCCAAAAGGCATGATGGGCTCTGCCTTGTACTGAAGAGTTTCTGGCCTCTTTCTGCTTCATCAACCTGGCATTTGTGCTCAAACTGCAATGGGGGGATGCATCTCCTTTCCATCACTCTTGTTGTTGAATCTCATTCCCTTTCTAGTATTGGCTTCATGATTGATTTGTTTAATTTTTTCCTTTTCTAACTAGACCCTGACTCCCATTTTACTGTTGACTTTAAGTTATACTGTAAACCATGTGCTGCTAAGTATTGTTTAACTGTCAAGCGGTC
>NW_023228371.1:0-815 GCF_002007445.2 Ailuropoda melanoleuca
TTTTTTTTTTGTTTTGGATTTTTTTTCTTCCACTTCTTTTCGTTCATGCATTGTTTTCCTACTTTTGTTTAGTTGTCTGTCCATGTGTTCTTGTAGTTCACTGAACTTCCTTAAGAAAATTGGTCCTATTTCGTTGTCAGACAGTTCATAGATCTCAATTTCTTTAGAGTCAGTTATTGGAGCTTTTTTAATTTCCTTCGGTGGTGTCATGTTTACCTTATTTTTTATGATCTTGGTGTTCTTCTGTTGGTATCTGCACATTTGATTAAGCAGTCTCTTCTTTTAGACTTTATGTGTTTGTTTTGGCAGTGAAAGACCTTCACCCATCAGGTCAGCTTGAGGCAGTGGATGGGTCATTTGGTGGCATTTGTGGGCAGGCAGGGCTTGCTGTCTCTAATTGGGCTATGCCACTGCCGGTGCTCTGAGGTTGAGGAGGGCATGCTGTTGGCTATACTCCACAGTTGGAGAGGTCTGCTCCCTGGGCTTTGCATGTAAGCAGGACCACTCACTGGGCTCCCTGGTTGTGCAGTGCTGTCGGTTGTGCTCTGAGGTTAGATGGGGCCATTATCAGTGCTCTGCAATCACCCCTGGTTGGGTGAGGTTGCAGGCTGTGTTCCCTGGCAGGACGGTGCCACTGGTTGGACTGAGCTGGGGTCTTCAGTCTGTCCTGATTGGGTGGGTCCTCTGGCTGTGCTTCTACCAGACGGCGTAGCTGACTGGACTGTATGTTAAGGTGGGGCTGCAGGCTGTGTCCTGAAGTTGGGTGGGTCTTGTATTGGGCTTCATGATGTGGTAGGCCACTGGCTCTGCTGTGC
>NW_023228372.1:0-149 GCF_002007445.2 Ailuropoda melanoleuca
CTAAAATGCAGTTTCTATATTCTCACCTCAAGAAGCTGGAACAGCAACAGAGGGACAGGCCTAATCCACTCGTGAGGAACCAGTTGACCAAAATTAGAGCAGAAATCAACGAATTAGAAACTGGAAGTACAGTAGAGCAAATCGACAGG
>NW_023228372.1:342-608 GCF_002007445.2 Ailuropoda melanoleuca
TATGCCAAAAAACTAAGCAACCTGGAAGAGATGGAGGCCTTCCTGGAAACCTATAAACTACCAAGACTGAAACAGAAAGAAATAGATTTCTTAAACAAGTCAATTAACTATGAAGAGATTGAGTCAGTGATAAACAACCTTACAAATAACAAAACTCAAAGCCTGGACGGTTTTCCTGCGGAATTCTACCAAACTTTCAAAGAAGAAATAATAGCTATTCTCCTAAAGCTATTTCAAAAAATAGAAACAGAAGGAAAGCTACCAAA
>NW_023228374.1:0-815 GCF_002007445.2 Ailuropoda melanoleuca
ACACACACACACACACACACACACACACACACACACTCACGTATGTTGGCACCATATTTGGCAATATGAATACTGGCATCTTACTTCCAGAGGAATCAAACTGAGGGAGTGGATTATATAAAACTTGACATTCATCCTTAATATGACTCCCATTCCTCCAACATTATAAATAGCAGTACTTTTATCAATTAGTAGCAAGACAGATTTTAAAGTGAATTTGGTGAATTCATTGCTGCTTATAAACAGAAAATTAAATCTATTAATATTTTCAAGAAAAAAATCTCACTTGGAAATGAGTATCTGACATCATAGGGCTGGCCTTATAGCCACCTGGAGGAGCAGTTCCAAATACAAGCATCTGACTGTACATTTACTAAGATTCCATCATGCCTCAAAATAGTGTACATTTGAATAATTTGTTGGTGTTAACACAATTCATAGAAGGAAGAATTTTTACATATGTGGGGTAAAAATAATACGAAATAGTCCCAAATATTTTGGAAACTGTTGTTGCTTGAAAGAAGAGATCCTTGTACTTGTAGTGGGAGTAATCGAAGGCAGTATTTTCCCAAACAAACGTCGGCTTGTGTGCAAAAAAGGACTTTTTTTCATTAAAGATTAAATACACTAGAAGACATATAAGTAATTCTTCAAGTCTCGTAGCTTTCTTCTCAGGTCTTCGTGTATGCCAATCAATTGAACTTCACTGTACCTCTGTTCTTATTCACTGTCACCTTCCTTAGTCATTGCAACTCTCATCAACAATGGTCAGTGTTGTAGAATCAAATACCACCAGGCACCGCATTTCAAAGACT
>NW_023228375.1:0-815 GCF_002007445.2 Ailuropoda melanoleuca
ACACACACACACACACACACACACACACACACACATGCATGAGATAATTCTGCAGACAAAACTCCCAAGATTTTCTTAGAGCTTGGCATTTATTAGAATTCTAGGTATAAGTAATACTAGGGATCCTACATAAACAAATTTATGTTCAGTAGTTATGAGTGCAAGATTACAAATAGAAGCTTTGTTGTCTTGAGTTTTATAGGTAAGACTTGGCTTTTAAACTACATACTACAAAAGTAAACTACAAATAATTTTATAGATTACAGTTTTATAGTTTACATAGTTTATAGATAGCGTATATCTAATTTCTAAATAGTCTCTGTTAAATATGATGTATAATTTCTCTGTAGAGATACATTTTTAATTTCTAAAGGTTTAGTATTAAATCCCATGAAAACTAATTCATGCATTTCCTGCAAATTTAGGGATAATCACTGGTAAGGTCTGATCTAAAATAATGGGAAATAGGGCACATAAAGTACATTTTCAGCAACCTTGGAGATAAAGAGGTAGATAATAATTTTGCAGAGCTGCTAAAAATGAGGAACAGTGTTAGTTTTTTAATAGCTTCTGATTGGAAGAAATATACTATATAGTATAATTTAATATACCAGAAAGCAAGAAAATAAGTAGTATCTTTAAAATCAGGGGCGCCTGGGTGGCTCAGTCCTTAAGCATCTGCCTTAGGCTCAGGTGGTGATCCCTGAGTCCTGGGATCTAGCCCTGCATCGCATCGGCTTCCCTACTCAGTGGGAAGCCTGCTTCTCCCTCTCCCACTCCCCCTGCTTGTGTTCCCTCTCTCACTGTCTCTCTCT
>NW_023228376.1:0-815 GCF_002007445.2 Ailuropoda melanoleuca
AAGAGGAGGGTGTGGAGCTGGGTCTTAGGAAATGTGATGGAGATCGTTTGGCAAGAAGAAACCGCAAGTTTTTTCTAAAGAAGAGACCAGCATGGGAAGACAACATGCACAGGTATATTAAGGGTGACATTAATGGGAGTGAATGGTAAGCAGGAGGAATTCTGCTGCCTTTAACAAATAATTAAAAGAGATTGTGTTGGGATTCCAGAACATTCAAATAAGAAGACTGGGAGGCTTTCAGCTAATCTTATTAGCAGTAAGAAACAGGATGAGCAAGGAGTGAAACAAGATGAGATAAAGGCTTCAGAAGTCTGTGCAAGAACAACTACAGCAAAATATCTAATTACTTCACAGCAGCAAGTTTTGGGGCACTTGGGTGGCTCATGGGTTTGTGAGATCAAGCCCAGTGTTGAGCCCCAAATTGAGCCCTATTGTGTCAAATCCCGAGCTCAGCAAGGAGCTGGCTTGAGATTCTCTCCCTCTGCCCCTCCCCCCACACTCTCTTTCATAAATAAATCAACCTTCAAAAAAAATTTTTTAAAAAAAGCAAACTGTGTTGCTTTCTCTCCCTCTGGGTGTTCTTAAATGTATGTTTGTCAAAGAAAAGTCAGTGTGGATGTGTATACTCAATTCTGACTATAAAATCATGTGATCTATATAAAGATAGTCAGTTGAAAAAAAAACACCTACAAATCAAGAACTTATAAGTTAAATTGGCAAACATCAAATCTCAACAAATTATGATCCTCCCAAAAAGGAAAAATTTTGCAATAGACTGTAGCAGCTTTAATTGAGAAATAATGTACATATCAAAA
>NW_023228377.1:0-815 GCF_002007445.2 Ailuropoda melanoleuca
ATAGTGAGTGGGATAACTTATTTTGTATCTCTTAGTTGTGTGTTTCCATAATGCCATAGGCCTGTTAGCAAAGATGGGCAAAGAAGATTGTGATATGGAAGGAACAGAAGCTGTGGCCCTGAGCCCTGAGTATTTCTAGTTATGACTGATTGGGAATGTCTTGGGGTGAGGGAAGGGCAGGACGGCTGTGTGTCAGATCAATCCAAACTTGGGACAGTTACCCGTAATGAAATCCCTCCTACAGGAAGAGGTCAAGGGTGAAAACATTCTGGGGGGGCATTGGGGGAGAATCCCCTCCTACGTCAGTTATATTTGCAGAAAAATGTCTTTGAATCCAAGGACCCAAACCAATTTTTATAGGTTCATATTCTCTAAAAGACCATTTGTAAATTCTAGAAACCCCCACTAGTCCATGCTGAAAATAATCACTGAAACCATTTTAAATGTATGTTTGGATCAGTCATGCACAGGAACATCTCTGAAACTGAGACATCGGTAAAGGAAGATAAGAATTCTAAATGGGATTGATTTCAGAAGTCCTTGTCAGAAGGTTCATTATTCTTCAACCAACACATCATCTATCCTTTTCCAATGTCTCTGTTTGATAAACATGGGGGGTTCTTCATGGAATCATCATCAGTCAGTAGTTATGCAGAATACATAACCTGGAGCTTTTTTCATTTATGTGTTGTGCACTGGGAGTCCTCTCTAAGGGCCCTTCTAGCTTCCAGAATTACTGAGGCGTTTATAATGGAGACAGAACGTATTAATGAAATGAGTCTCTGAAAAGCATGAATCAAGGGTCCAAGTGTAAT
>NW_023228378.1:0-815 GCF_002007445.2 Ailuropoda melanoleuca
AGTCGCTGAGTTCCCAGAGATAAGCATACAGTGTAAGTCATTTTTCTCATCTTAATGTCTGGTCCAGTATCTAGAACATAGAAAATTCTGCTTACTGAATTGAACATTTCAGTTACCCTTCTCTGGGCAGGCTATAATTCTTTATCATTCCCCCTCAAATACTGTATGCAAAAATTGCGATGTGTCTCACCTAGTACAGATTTTAACGGGGCTATTCATCCACTTGAAAAGGACATCTCTTTCTACCAATATAGCTCCAGATAATAGTCACTATGCTAATAGAATGCCCGCTGTATGCCAGATACAGTAGTAAATATTGGAGATAATCTCTGTGCTCATCAAACCACCTCTGTGGGGTAGACAATATGATCTCCCTTTCATAGATTAGGAAGCTGAAGATTAAAGTGTTCAACACTTGTCCAAGCAAACACCTGGTGAAGTTGGGATTCAATCCACATCCCAGTGACTCTAAGACCCAGGCTTTTTGTGCTACTCTGAGCTGCCTTTGAAATTTTTTAGCAGTCTAATCAGATATTTAAAATCAGAAAGCTTGAAGTCAGTTAAAATCCACCATGCCCCCTTTCTCCATTCTGTACTTACATGATTATTTTACTCTATCTGCCAGACTCTATATTTCTACTTATTAAAATGCTTAGTGCTAGCTTTGTCTTTTATTATTATTATTATTGGGGTTTTTTATGTTTTTTTATTATATTATGTTAGTCACCATACAGTACATCCCTGGGTCTTGATGTAAAGTTCGATGATTCATTAGTTGCGTATAACACCCAGTGCACCATGCAATACGTGCCCTC
>NW_023228379.1:0-815 GCF_002007445.2 Ailuropoda melanoleuca
ACACACACACACACGAGTACAAGTAAAACTGAGGAAATCTGAGTAAGATCTATAGATTGTATTAACGTCAATATCCTGGTTGTGACACTACAGTATAGTGTGGTGAAATGTTATCATTGAGAGAAACTGCAAAGCCTATAGGGGATCCCTGTATTATTTCTTACAACTGCATGTGAATCTATAATTATCTCAATTAAAATTTCAATAGAAAAAAATGCATGTCTCAAAATCTTTGAAATGTGCTAAGTGCTGTGAAAGAAATAAAGGACAGTATGATAGAGACTGGACTAGGGGGTGGGGACTTGCTACTCTATAAACGGGACGGCAGGAAAGGGCTCACACAGAGGAGATGGCATGTGAGCTGGGCCCAGAAAGGTGAGAAGCATCCAGTCATGATGGCACACAGAGCCCCTTGAGGGTACGAAGTCCTTAAGGTAAGAGGCAGCTTCGGTGCTGTAAGAACAAGAGCGGGCTGGCAAAGCTGGAGCTGAAGCCTTAACAGCTTCAGGGAGGTAAGGTCTGGGAAGTGGTCAGAGCTGTAGACGGGGCCAACCCATGGTAACGAGTTGGGATTTTGTGCTGAAAGCAAAGAGAAGCCTTAGCAGCCATAAGCAAGAATCAGAATAACAGTGAGAGGAAACATGGGTGCTGGAAGAACTGGAGGAAAACAATGGTGCCAGGAGACTGCCAACACACATCAATTACTTCACCATTTTGCTTGGAGCTAGCATTGGCTGAACAAATGAAATTCGGTGCCATCTATGGCACCTACACCCTCAACATTTCCATTAGCCTCAATCAATTAACCATAGCAT
>NW_023228380.1:0-815 GCF_002007445.2 Ailuropoda melanoleuca
AGAGGGAGAGAGAGAATCCCAAGCAGGCTCCACGCCCAGTGCAGAGCCCCACACAGGGCTTGATCCCAGGACCCTGAGATCATGACCTGAGCCCGAATCAAGAGTTGGAAGCTTAACCAACTGAGCCACCCGGGCGCCCCTCCTTTGCTCAACTTCAAATTCATACATAGTTAACTGACATCCCTAACCCTTACATCAGCCACATTCAGACTTTGGTATTCAGTGGATTCATGACAGCCTGGCTGCCCACCAGTCCAGTTATAACAATTATACCATAGGATTAAAGGCATCATCTAAATACATGCAGTCCTCATCTTTGTATGGTTCTAATAGGCATGCATTTCAATGACCATGGTTTGTTTAAGTAACACCAGTCCAATAACAACCATGTTCAGATTCCAGTTACTGCAGAATATTATATTAGTAAATACTTGCAATACAGACTAGGCAGGTAGCTCTCCAGTCCACAAATAACAGGTGCACATCACTGACCAGTGACCAGCACATCGCAGCACTTCTTACAGAGCTTGTTGATGATTGGTCACTGCATATCTGAGCAGGGCAGCAAGAGCTGGAGTGATGTTTGGCCCCTGGGGAGTAGGGAGCTGGAGGAAGGACAGCCAGAAAGCAGGACCCCCTTGGCCAGATAGTGGTAAGTGGCAGGCTCCCCCTCAAGTGCCAGGGTCTTAGAAGAGTACAGGGGTATGTTATCCATGCACCTTCGAGCACAGGAAAAGTGAGACCAATATCCATGTACTGGTTTCCAGCAGCTGCTATAATAAATGACAAACTTAGTGGCTTAAAACAACAAAAAT
>NW_023228381.1:0-762 GCF_002007445.2 Ailuropoda melanoleuca
CCAAACACGCATGTGCACATTCAAAGACACAAAGACACACACGTAGACACAAACACACATGAACATACACACAGGACCACATGTAGACACACACGAAGACATCCACACAAGACACAGTGCAAACACACATGCGTGCACACGTGTGCCTGTAGCACACACACATGCACATGCACACACAGAGCCACATGCATGCACACACACGTACGTTCATATGCATACGTGTACACTGGTGTGTGAACAGACGCACACATGATCATGTGCACACACGCACATGCATGCGAGCACAGAAGTATACACAAGCATGCCAGTATGCACACGTGCCTGCACGCATCCAGGCGTGCACACATGTATGCACACAACACAAACACATATGTGCACACACAGACACAGAAGCACCTGTACAGACACACACACGTACATACGTATATGCACATGCATGTGCATACACAGCACAGAGACGTATGTACACACACCGGCACCAACACAGGCGTACACACGTGTAGGCGCACACACGGACACACATCACACACATGTGCACGCACAGATACAACGCAGACACACATATGTATGTACACACACATACACTTTCACAAGGGCCCACAGAGAGCCACACAAAAGATACACACACAGGCACACACACACACACACAGCTCAGGAACAAGGAACGGAGCTTAATGTCAAAGGCCTGGGTGCAGCCCTGATCAGGGTGTTGGAGTGCCAGTCCCGGAATGTTCTAGACCCCAGGCTGTGGGCCAGCCCACC
>NW_023228382.1:0-815 GCF_002007445.2 Ailuropoda melanoleuca
TATCTGGAAGATGAAGGGTTGGACTGGAAGATTCCTAGACCCCTTTGGCACTAGAATTCTGTGTTTGTTTTTTATTTGATCAGTTTGGTAGATGTAGTGGGGCATTTCTTTAGGCAAGAGAGGCTATCCTAGGTAGTAGACATAGAAGCTCTTTGATATTAGGATCCATGGGTTTAGGTCAGATTAAGTGACATGCAAGACTATTTTGATATCAGCAAGTTGAAGCCAATAGAAACTAAGGAAAGGCATTAGAACCTGAAGGGCAGGAAAGCCCTTGACCAGATAGATGATTGAAGACATTGGGAAGTTTTAAATGGGAGAAAGGTATTTTTGGTGAGGGTAATGAAAGGTAATTTAAATTTTAGTAATGGAAATGACTGAGTTATAAGAAACTGGTGTTGGAGTCTGTCTGCATTCTAAGACAATAAGTTTCATGGGAAGAAAGACTTTGTCACCACCTAGCACTTAGTAGGTAGTAAATGATAGAGATAGATGGATGAACAGATAACAGCAATCAAGAAAAGGAGGAGTTTCTCCATAGAATTGTTATTAATTAGATACAGAATGAGAAATTGGTTCAGAATTATGAAAATTTTATAGAACAAGAGATCCCTAAGTTTTCTGGTTAGGTGTAAGATAAGTTGGTTTATCTGTGCCCTGTAAAATGTGTTAATAAGAGATAAACATGTACCCGGGAAGGCCTGGTGTGATCTGAGGAAAGGATTAATTAGTAGAATAAGTCAGGGATGGTGGAGGATGTTGGCAAGATGGTAGAGGTATAGGAAGGTTTTTAGATGTGACATTTAGGGAGTGAA
>NW_023228384.1:0-1266 GCF_002007445.2 Ailuropoda melanoleuca
GTCAATTCTCCTTGTCCTCTGGATTTTATCACTGGCGGTCAATCCAGCCCCCCTTTCCTTCCTGGTAAAGATGCTCATCCCATCACTGAGCATAATATCGGAGTCATTGGAGCTTCCTGGTGGTGTCCAGTGGCTGCCAATTATTCAGGAGCACCTTCTGAACTGCANAGATATTTTCTTCTAAGTGTGTACATGCCGGGACTCCTTAGGGGAATCTGATGCTTCCAGAAAAGCAGGCATTAGACGGCAAAGCTCTGCTACATTAAAAGCTCAGGGAGAGTGCCGTTGGGATTGTTTTGTTTTCAGATGTCATCATTTTGGTTTTCAATTTACTTATGAAAAATAGCCTTTGGGGAGCCCTGAAGGTAAAAGATAGTAAGAATTTAGAGGCATCATGTGGACAGAGGGGAGTAGAGTTTCCAATTGAGGAAAAAGAAAAATTCTGAGCCAGGAAAACCTTTAGCTTGGGCAAGGCAGTGGAGGTTTGTGAGAAGAGGCGGAGGACAGGGGATCACCCCCACCCTGGATCAGCGCAGAAGAGCCTGAAACCTTGTCTTGATCTAATTCTGATATTGCTGGAAAGATGCTCAAGCAGAAATACAAAAGGACCACCAACCCCGGAGGCAAATATCAGCACTTGAGCTGTGTTCCATTGATGGGACCAAAACCTTTAGCTACATGGACAAGTGCGAAGTGCATGCAGCAGTCTCTAAACACGTGTCAGTCATGCAGTGAAGACTTGCACAATGCCTGGGCACTGATCCCGACCCTGTGTGGAAGCAGGTGGCTGGAGGGAAAGCCACGGACTGATTTTCCTCCAGCTTCTCACCAGGTTAGTGTTTCCTATAACACTGGGAGGTTCACACACATGGTCCTTTGAGAAATGGTTCCCGAGGTCCTGCTTCTGCCCCTTTCTATATTGACAGGTCAGTTCTCAATAAGAATGTCACTGTTACCCATCTTGTTTAAGATGGTTCCTCCCTCCTCCCAAATCCTCATTCTGCTTCTATGCTTCATTTCCCTCCTTAACATAATCACTTCCAAACATACTACATATTTACCTAGTACTCTCTCTCTCTTTTTTTAAAGATTTTATTTATTTATTGGATAGAGAGAGACACAGTGAGAGAGGAAACACCAGCAGGGGAGTGGGAGAGGGAGAAGCAAGCTTCCTGCCAGGTAGGGAGCCCAATGCGGGGCTCGATCCCAGGACCCTGGGATCATGACCTGAGCCAAAGGCAGACACTTAATGAATGAGCCACCTAG
>NW_023228385.1:0-815 GCF_002007445.2 Ailuropoda melanoleuca
AGGCAAAAACCCGTGACTGGCAATACAGATTGATTGCTTCATAACTAAAGTTCTTCAGAATCATTCCAAGCTGTAAGTCTGCATGTTAAGAAAGTTCTCATTATTTGTTCTTATTTTTAAAAGATGATATCAATGAGCAATGTTTACTGTTAAATGGGCTTGAAACAGGACATTGACTTGTTCTTTATCTATTTTTGAACAATGTTCCCTGTTAAATGGGATTGAAAGAGGACATAGACTTGTTCTTTATGTATTTCTGAATTCCATATTACTTAAATATTTTTAAATGTATGTATCAATTATATATAGGCATACAAGGTATACACACATCTGTGATGCATGTAATTTTATTTACATGTGAAATCACTTTATCATCCCTGAATTTTTACATTTTTATATCAGTTAAATGAAACTAATTGTTTTAGAACAGTTTGCCAGTTACTAAGCTTTAAAGTTAACCAAAGGCAACATGAAAGGCCAGTGAGCCTATAGATATATTTTAGGTTAGGTTCAGTAAATTTAATTATATCAACAACCAATTTTTAAATTTTAAAGATATGTCTGGGCATTTTCTTATCTTCTCTAGAAATATATTTCTGAATTTCTTCAAGATGCTGCTTTTGTAATTATTAGAAAATAATCAGTTTTCATCCTAATTACAATGTATACTTTAAATGACAGGTTAACAAATTTTGTGGAGTATGGCAAGCTATTATTGATAACTCTACTCTATTCATAACTCAGGGTTTGCTGTGTCCCAAAACTAGCATCCCCAAAGCCATGCCTACTGACTCTAGACCTAAGGAAATGTTACA
>NW_023228386.1:0-815 GCF_002007445.2 Ailuropoda melanoleuca
CAGACGGCTTCTTCCCTTACACCTCATGAACCAACCTCTGCTGGCTTCAAACTTCCTTCTGCAGCTTCCTCACCTCTCCAGCCTTCACAGAACTGAAGAGAGTTACCGCCTTGCTCTGAATTAGGCTTGGGCTGAAGGGAATGTTGTAGCTGCTTTGATCTTCTATCCAGACAACTCAAACTTTCTCCTTATCAGCGTAAAGCAGTTTCACTTTCTTACCATTCATGTGTTCACTGGAGTAGTGCTTTTAATTACCTTTGAGAAACTTTTCCTTTACATTCACAACTTTGCTAACTGTTTGGCTTAAGAGGCCTAGCTTCCGGCCTATCTCAGCTTTCAACATGCCTTCCTCACTAAGCTTAATCGCTTCTAGCTTTTGATTTAAAGTAAGAGACGTGTGATTCTTCCTTTCACTTGAACACTTAGAGGTCACTGTAGGTAGGATTGTTCACTGGCCTAATTTCAATATGTTGCGTCTTAGGGAATAGGGGAGGCCAAGGAGAGGGAGCCGGGGGAATGGCTGCTTGCGGAGCAGTCAGAATACCCCCATTTATTAAGTTCACTGTCTTGTTCGGGTGCAGTTTGTGGTGTCCCACTACAATTATAGTAACATCAAAGATCACAGATCACATAAAAAATATAATAATGAAAACGTTTGAATTATTGCAAGAATTATCAAACTATAATGCAGAGACATGAAGTGAGCAAATGCTGTTGGAAAAAATGGCATCGACAGACTTGACGGACGCATATACCAGCACATTACAGTCTCCTGGGCTGTGACTTGGAGAACCCAGCCTCACCCACTGTTGTAA
>NW_023228387.1:0-815 GCF_002007445.2 Ailuropoda melanoleuca
AGATCTATAACTGTCCCTCTAAACAAAATCCATTATGCACGAACGCAACATCAAACAACAATCTCCAACAGTCCATGTTACAAATAATCTGAACAGAGTCCCCAGGGGCCTCTTTAGAAGCCGACTTCTGTGTTTTGTAATTCAGACACGATTCAACCTATCTGCAGACATTTATATGGGGGCCTGGGGTATTCCCCCTCTCTTACCTATCCCCCCCCAGAGAAGCCTGGAAACCTTTTTAAAATCAGTTTGCTCACACTTTCAAAGACGTGCTTGGTTAATGAATGTGGATTCTTTTTTCATAATGCCCAATAAAAGTGGAATCCAAAATTACCCCTCCTCAACACACTAATGGAAACCGATCCAGCCTCCAACCAGACCCCCAGTCCTGCCTCTCCCCTGGCCCGTCTAGGTGACGTCTGCGCCAGGACAGCTTTCCAGCCGCCTCCCCCCAAGCGTGTGTCAACAGTCAGGCACAATGGGGAAAGCTCAGAGACAATCCGGCTTCACTCTGCTCCTCTCCTCCACGGGGGCAGGGTGGAGCGTTAGCCAAATCCTTCCTGTGATTTAAGCACAGCTTTTGCTGGCTAATTTTTTTTTTTTCTAAACAAGAACTTTCCTAGATGGGTAAACATGTTTGTCTTTAAGGGTTGTTAAAGAAGAAATCCTGCATATTTCAGCCAGCTCCAGATGAAACGAGTTAAGTGATTCTCCAGCATGCTAATGTTTGAAAATGCCATATTTGTGCCATATTTGGACTTCTGACTAGGAACTCGACTTCAATGCAGCCCCCGCCCCCTTCCAGCCCCCTCCCA
>NW_023228388.1:0-815 GCF_002007445.2 Ailuropoda melanoleuca
TCTGCTAAGATATCTAGTTCCTGTCTCAGAATGATTTCTTAGGTTGTAAATCCAGTTTATTTGAACTGATTCGGAGCCCATGAAATAGCAACCAAGATTTAGGAACAGACTTTAATGTCCTCTATCCTTCATTCCTTCGACTCCTGCTGGAGGATAAAGTGTTGCTTGTGGTGAGAGTCTGCCCAGTGATAGCCTGGGGCACCCCTCCCCATGCCCCAACAGGGCCCAGTACCCATCCCTGCCCCCCAGACTCCTCCCCTACCTAAGAAAGTACTAGGGATCCCCAGCCCACCCCTTCCACTTAGAGGGGTCAGCAATGACCATGCTGGGCTTGAGAGGCAGGGGATACTCACACTCGTAGACCTTTAACTCAGGCATGCTCACTTTAGAGCCCAGCCTGCTCTGGCTTCGCCCTGTGCACATTAGAAAGGGTCCGAGGAACACAGGCTGAGTACTAGAGTGGTCAGTCCTGGGCGGCCACCCACACACGTCGTCCGCAGCAAGCACTGCGTAAGCGCAAGCCAGGGCCCTTGCAGTGGCCATCAGCACTGTGGACTAGAAGGGGGGAGGGCATGGGAGCCCCTGTCTCATTTCCTGTTCTTTGTCCCCAACTACCCCAGGCCATAACAGGGATGGCCATCGACAACCACTTGTTGGCGCTGCGGGAGCTGGCCCGGGACACGTGCAAGGAGCTGCCTGAGATGTTCACAGATGAAACGTACCTGATGAGCAACCGGTTCGTCCTCTCAACCAGCCAGGTACAGTATAGCTGTCACCCAAGGGGCCGCTTAGTGTAACCAGCGGGCTTTCTAAAA
>NW_023228389.1:0-815 GCF_002007445.2 Ailuropoda melanoleuca
AAAAAAAAAAAAGTAAAACTGATGGTTTGCTGTTGGCTTAGCCCATCCCTGGTTGGACATAGAACTTGTCACATTTATAGCTCAGAAAGATTTACACTTCTAAATGACTTGCATTCCTGAAAGACATAGTTTACAAACAGACTCAGAGAGCCTCAGATCCTTATACAAGCCAGAAAATTCCTTTTCCTTGTTATCAAACACAGGAATGCCTGGCCTATATCAAAACAACTGGAAAAGAATGCAGCTGGAATATTTTACTTTAAATAGTGATTTGAAGGGTAAATACAGAGCAGAAGTACTATAATATACTATACTATAAGCTACAGTAAATATAAAATATAATATTTATGTTGTAACATTTATTCAGCTCTCAAAAAATATCTATGAGATTCTTCTTTGACAGTACCCAAAACTTTCCATCTTTCCATGACAAAGGTTTCCTGTTTCTTAATTATTATGTTCATTCTTTTATGGATGTGTTCCCTTACTTCAACTGTGGTCTGCTCAGTGAGGAAGAGAACGGAACTCTCAATTCTCTTGCTCCAGAGAGAGTCTCTGCCTAATTATGTAGGCTAAGTCTTTGATAACCTGTGTAAAATGTCAGCGATGAGAACAGCCCTACAGATTATGACCACACATCTCTCTTCTGGTTGACACTGGTCCATTAATCATAATCCAGCCCATTACCAATTATTCACAGAGAACAGCCCAAAGCCTGGCAGATATTTAAGATCATATAATTAGGTCCCAAGTTAACCTTTCCTCCTTTATTACCCATATCTTCCTAAAATGGATTCCTTATTAGATCAGTCTAC
>NW_023228390.1:0-815 GCF_002007445.2 Ailuropoda melanoleuca
TTATGCTTTAAAATTAATTATGCCTATGTAGCATAAAAGGAATTATTCTATAAGTAAATTATTTATAATTTAATTTCTCAGACACATTTTAATAAATACTAAAATAATGAATCTGATAACTCCTAAAGTATATTGTTTGAGGAAATGTAATGAAAATTCTTAGCATTATTTCACTAAATTAACAGATTTTATTAATAGCAGAAATACCTAAAGAATTTGTAAAATTATGCCAAATGAAATAACTTAGTAAAGAAAATAATAATGGAAAATGAATTTCCACTTCTCAAAAAACTGAAATATAAGCCATATTCAGATATGGAAAAAAATCTACTGTTTGGGCCACTCTATTCTGCAGCCTAGAAAATAATTCCATAGCAGTAATATAAGAGCTTGCCCAGTGCATTAAATCATAGAGATTAGACAAGCACAGGGTGCTCGTAACAGTCAGGCTTGACAACTCACAATCATAGTCTTCCTGAACATTCTGAGCTTTGATCCTATCAAGATTTTTAATTCAAGCTTCAGAATCACCATTTTAAGGATCTGAGTTTAAATTATCCATTAACAACTTTCTGGTCAATGATATTGAAATACAATACTCTTATATCTTCACTTTCACTCATCACCATGCAATATGTTCCTATTTAGTCTTATAATGGGCTAAGCCATTTTGAGTTGTGTTTTTCTTTAAATACAGCTATTATTCCAGAGTTTTGCCAGCCAGTGACAGAAATCTAACCCAAAGAATTAAGTGGAAAAAAAGGAGACTTTTTGGCTCTGATAACTAAACCATGAAAAAGAATGCAATAGCTGAA
>NW_023228391.1:0-815 GCF_002007445.2 Ailuropoda melanoleuca
TTTTTCAGGTGAGGTGCCAAGTTTAGGGAAGGGTAGTGACTTGCGTGAGATCACACACATAAGAGACGTCAGAGCCAGGATTTGAACCCTGGACGGTAGGATCCAACTCTTGGGCTCTGGCCACAGGGCTCAGCTGCCTCATATCTCCTTTTCTTGAGAAAGACATTCCTGGACTGTTATATTCGATCCTATCTCTCAAGATAACATTTTAATGAAATATTTTAAAAAATGAAAATATCAAAATCCGTGATGAATAAAATATTGAAATGTTAAATGAAGACAGGGTCAGCATCACTGATTTTTCCTTTTGCTTTAGGCTCAAATATGGCACCGTTAGGTCAACTTTTTCCTGGGGTCCCCATCCCCATGACCTGCCCCCGACATATGATGGTGCTTCCAGAACCTGGTCTTGGTTGGGTCTGTTGCTCTCCTTTGCTCTTTGTTCTCTCTTGTCCTTGGAACTCTCAAATAGATGATCTTGTATGCCCACAATTTTCATCTCAAGGTGGGGGGCTCCAAACTCTTCATGCCCAGCTTCAAGCATACTCCTTCTCTTAGGTGTGTGTCTTGCATTTCCACTTACTTGCCAGAATCTCCCTGTGTATGCTGCGGACCTCCTAAGTCAACTTGTCCTCAACTGAATTCGCTCCTCCCCGCATCCTGTCCTCAGCTCTCCTTTTGACTGTCCTGTCGGTCAGCAGCAGTAACCTTCTTGATCACCTGGCTCCTCCCTCATTGTCATTTTCTATACCCAGTCTGCTATCAAGCCTTGTTGGTGTTTATTCTCAAATACCTCCTATGGCTGCCCTTTCTTC
>NW_023228392.1:0-7789 GCF_002007445.2 Ailuropoda melanoleuca
TTTGGATGCCTTTTATTTCTTTTTCTTATCTGATTGCTGCAGCTAGGACTTCCAATACTATGTTGAATAAAAGTGATGAGAGTGGACATCCTTTTCTTGTTCCTGATCTTAGAAGAAAAGCTCTCAGTTTTCCACCATTGAGTATGATGTTAGCAGTAGGTTTTTCATATTTGGCCTTTCTTATGTTGAGATATACCCTGTAAACCTACTTTGTTGAGATTTTTTATCATGAACAGATCTTGAATTTTGTCAGATTTTTTTTTCTGTATCATCTACTGAGATGATCATATGTTTTTTATATATCATACTGATTTTTGCTCATAAGTGTCTAGGCATGTGTGTGTGTGTATACACATGAAAATTCTTCGGAGGAGCAATAGTGTAACTCCATGGCCACTGTGGGCAATTAAAAATGTTTGCCTTCTGAACTGTGGTTGAATAATGACATTTGTTTTAGAAAAATGCAATACTGTTATTTATCTTGACCTTTTGTTGAACTTGCCTATTTAGAGATAAACTCAGTTTTTTGAAAGTTATAATTTTTTTGGTTTCTGTATTACACCGGAATCTTCTGAGAAATTTTACCACTTGAGGAAGTGAGATGTCTATTCAAGAGTCCGGATGTTACTATATTTCTTATAGATGCTGCCCATTCTCCATGAAGAAATCCTCAAATTAAAATGAAGACTTCTCCTAGTCACCTTCAACAGGTATTCCATAAGTAAGATTGAATTTTAATTTGAAATGGTTAGGTGGCATTCTTTTTATTTCAGTCAAGTGGGCCTGTGATGGGTTGATTTAGCATGATTCACAGACAGTGATATAAAGATACATATTTGTTTTGTAACAAGAAGATATGAAACTTGTTAACAGTTGTTGATGTTGCTGGTAAATGGAACCATGAATAAATATGTTAAAAAGTCCAGCATGGAAGTCTGTAGCTTAATGTAATTATTTACATTTCTTCTACTGAAATGATGCATTTCTGTGTCATATAAGAACCATTACAATATTTCAGTTTTTAGTTCTTGTGTTAGCATGTTTGTTGTAAAGTAAACTTAGTTATTTCAAGCTATCTGTTTTATAGCTAATACTATCAAGCCATATTTATCATAATTGTAATTTGGTACTTAATATTCATACTGGGAAGCTTAATAATACTCAGTATTTGAGTATTACTATTAAACTAAAAAAAACCCAAAAACAAAACCAAAAAACAAAAACAACAATCAACCAATTAACAAAAACAAAAACAAAAAACAAAAACCAATAACAAATTTACTCCACTGTTTCAATAATGGCTATAATTTTTGTTAAATCGTATGCAGTATTTTATGGGTTGTATTGTGTCTCCCCGAAAAGATATGTTGGTACTCTGATCCCCAGTACCTCAGAATATGTGACCTTATTTGGAAACAGGGTCTTTACAGAGGCAGTCAAGTTAAAATGAGGTCATTAGGATGGACCATAATCCAGAACGACTGGTGTCCTTATTAAAAGGAAAAATTTGGACAAGGAGATATAGACGTGCATGCATGCTGAGAGAACACGGTATGAACGTGAAGGTGGAGATCAGGCTGATGAATCTACAAGGCAAGGAGTGCTGTAGATTGACAGAAAACCGCCAGAATGTGGGTGGGAACCATGGGACAGATTTTTTTTTAAAGATTTTATTTATTTATTTGACAGAGAGACAGCCAGTGAGAGAGACAGCCAGTGAGAGAGAGGCAAGCAGGGGGAGTGGGAGAGGAAGAAGCAGGCTCCCAGTGGGGAGCTCCATCCCAGAACACTGGGATGACGCCCTGAGCTGAAGGCAGACGCCTAACGACTGAGCCACCCAGGTGCCCGTGGGACAGATTCTTACTCATGGCCTTCAGGGAGAACCACACATTCCGACACCTTGATCTTGGACTTGTAACTTCCAGAATTATGAGATCATAAATTTTTTGTTGTTTGCCCATCCTGTTTGTGGTACTTTGTTACTGCAGCCCTAGCAAAGTAATATATTCATTTCAAACTCTTCATATTGTAATAAATCTGGGAAAAGTTTGAAAATACAATTATTTTTAAACTCCTTCTGTTTTGCAGAGGTCTTAGCTACAGATAGCAGACTCCACTCTAAATCATTTAAGCTNTTCATATTGTAATAAATCTGGGAAAAGTTTGAAAATACAATGATTTTTAAACTCCTTCTGTTTTGCAGAGGTCTTAGCTACAGATAGCAGACTCCACTCTAAATCATTTAAGCTGGAAAAAACTTATTAATAAGTATAATATAGGTATCACATCCATTCCTTGGAAGGGCTGAGCTTCCAGGAATGATTCTCAACCACACCATAGAATAGGTCTGTTGAGGATGGTGCTGCCTTGCTGTGATGTGGGAGCTCAGAATTAGGCAGCTGCCATAAAGGTGTGGGTCTAGAGACACAACCTGTGCCATGATCTGTAACAGTCATAGTACACTGCCTATCTCCCCTTATGCCTCAGTTCACAGTGTCTGGTTGTGCACTCACGTATGGAACTCTAGTGAAAAGAGAGTCTAGAAATATATCTTTAAAAACAAAAACAGCTTGGATGGCTCAGTTGGATAATGGACAAACCCGTTGATTTCAGCTCAGGTCATGATCTCAGGGTCCCCTTCCCTCCCCCTCTGCCACTGCCTCCTTCCCTCCCTGCCCCCCCATCCCCAAGTGCTCTCTTTGTCAAAAAAAAAAAGTAATAAAAAATATTTATGGCAAATTACCAGTGCATGCCTATTTCTTATTTTTATGACTTTTAAAAATTTAAACCATTCAATTAACTATAACTATACAGGAATTAAAATTAAAAACTTAAAAAAATTAAGCCATTCAGTCTCTACCACTTTATCCCCATAGACAAGCATTCCTGTGTATTTCATGTATATTCTTATACTTTTTTGTGTTTTTGCAAGATGTGCGTTCTGTTTTATTTTCTTAAAGTATTAATTTACATATTACATTGTTTCTATAAGAACTTTATTTTAAAGATTTCTTCATTTTCGTGTGCCCATCTAAACTAATTGGTTATTTCTAACTGCTGCAAGTTACTTTCTGGTGTGTATTTTACCTGACTAACCTCTCCCCCACTGATCTACACTGAGATCGCCTTCTGTCTGACATGGCCAAGTCCACTATGGTCTGGTGTGAGAATTCTTTGAGATACACATCTAGAAGGGGAGTTACTAGGTCACTGAGGATGCATATACTGCATTTGATTTAATACTGTCAGATTGCTCTTCAAATGAATACACCAGTCTTCACTTCTAAGAGCAGTGTTGAGGATTCCATTTTCTCCAATTCCCTGCCAACACTTGGCAAAATTCGGTTTTCTCATTGTTGCGAAACAGATGAAAAATGATATTTCATTGTCATTTTAAATTTCATCTCTTTAATTACTAATGATGGAAGTAGTTTTTAGTTCTCCAGTCTCTGTAAATTAGAAAGGTACTAGAAAGATTTTGAGTGTGCCAGTCAATAGAATCCACTAGAGTCTATCTCTGTGGCCACCTTCTTTCTCTATTAAAATTCCAGCCGCGACAATAGCATTATCAACACATGCTCCTGCATAGTGTGAAGAAATTGCCTTTCATGCATATGAATATTTTACTAGCCTTTCTCACAAGGGGGAGACCTCAAGTCTCATCAGCCCTGCCTCCATTTTGGGCAACCTGCAGTACTTTGTATGAGGTCTGAATGTGATTTCTTGTGGAATGCTCACCTGTGAATTAATACATGACTATATAAGTTATTTGCCCTCAGTGCATCCATAAACAATATCAAATAGGATATTTGGATGACTTCAGTAAGAATTTTTGTTCCAAGAATTGGAGAATGTGGAACATGCAGCATCCAAGGTCTATAGCAAACCCCACTATCCAGACAGCAAAGACTCTCTTTAATGGCCATAGAATAAATTTCTTAAGACTCTCTGGTAGCACCTGGTTCTGCTATTGAATAAAAACCCCTTGCCTATTGTCCTTTATGGTCCCATTCTTAACTTTCTGGGAGACTCTTTTTTGTTCACTGTCCTCTGGGGCCACATTTGAAGGAGGCACTGGGTGGTACACCCTCTTTGCAGCAGACTTGACAGGGCATTTCTTCACTTTGCAGGGTCAGAGAAATGTGGGCTGCTTTTAGGGTTAAAGAGCCCCCCGTCGGGGTGCGTGGGTGGCTCAGTCATTAAGTGTCTGCCTTCGCCCTAGGGCATGATCCCGGAGTTCTGGGATCGAGCCCCACCTCGGGCTCCTCTTCTGGGAGGCTACTTCTTCCTCTCTCCCACTCTCCCTGCTCCTGTTCCCTCTCTCACTGGCTGGCTCTCTCTTGGTCAAATAAATAAATAAATAAAATCTTTAAAAAAAAAGGGTTAAAGAGCCTCGGCTATTGATGGCCAGTCTTGCAGTTTCTTTGGCAAAAGAATTCCTTCAAAATTGTAGTGCCCTTTTGGTCAATTTCACAAGTAAATTAAGATCAATCAAAATCTTGTGTCATAATCATTTTTAGTCTATTTATTTATTTTGAAGACCTTATTTTGTGGCCTCTGTGAGTCACTTATTTCAAATAATGTCTTAGGAGTGTGGTGCCAGCTTTGTCAGCAGGGCTGTCACCCTTGTGTGAAAGCCTTATACCTCCTGCTAAAGCTGCAGTTTTGTAGTTAGACTTTGTTGTTGCTGTTGGTTCTTTTTTTTTTTTTTAAAGATTTTATCTATTTATTTGAGAGAGAGAGAGAGAGCTTGAGCAAGTGGGGGGAGGAGCAGAGGGAGAGGAAGAAGCAGGCTCCCCGCTGAGCAGGGAGCCTGATGTGGAGCTCAGTCCCAGGACCCTGAGATTGTGTGACCTGAGCCCAAGGCAGATGCTTAACCGACTGAGCCACCCAGGTGCCCTGTTGCTATTGTTTTCTTAACATATATTTTTATATTATGAAAATGTTAAACATAATGAAAAAAAAAAAGTTAAGAAAAATTCCCATATATTCATCTTCTAGATTCAGCAGTAATCGAAATATCACTTCATCTCTCTGATTTTATTTTTGCTAAAGCATTTTAAAGAAAAGCCAAAACATTGTTATTTCACTCCTACATACTTTAGTATTTGAAACAAAAAAAGAGGACATTTCCTTATATAACCACTCTTCCAATTTCAACTCTAACAAGACAAATAATGATTTTTATGAAAATCCACAGTCATATTTCCAAGATTGTCTCAAAGATTTATTCATAGTTATTTCTTTTTTTTTAACTTGGGACTGTATGTGTTATTTTTTTTTTTGCCTGTCTCAATATAGGATAGCTTGTCCTCTCTCTCTTTTTCTGTCTGTCTCTCTTTCTTTACATGTAATGCCATTGATTTGTTTACGGAAATAGGGTCTGGTGACCTAATTAATGCCTTGTGTTCTGGATAGGGTTGCTTGCTCTCTTGTGACCTCATTTAAATTGTTCCTTTATCTCTAACTTTTCTGTAAATGAACATTAACTCAACCTTGATTAGATTCAGCTTTTTTTTTTTTTGGCAAGACTATTAATAGGCGATTCTGTGTAACTCTGTTAATATATTAGTTCACAGGTGAGTATTCCACAAGTGTCAGATTGTCCCATTTTTAATGGTAATTAATCTGCAGATAAGAGTGGTGTCAGTCTGATCCCTTCATTGTAACTGCCCAAGAAATATTGATCTAATAGTTTTATCATTGATTATCATTGCCTGGTGCAGATATTTTATTAGGAGATGCCAAAATTGTGATTTTCTTATCATTTCTTCCACATTTTATAGGTAGAATTTTATAATGAAGAACTTTCTCTTAAGAACTGCTTAAAATACAGTTCATCGAGGAAGGACAGGGAAATGTAAAATTCTTTCTTATTTCTTGCCATTTTTCCACAATAAGGAGTTAGTTCTTGAGTAACTTCTAGTGATATTCAGTGAGTCATTGCTATTGTTTTGATCTTTCCAGGCTTCCCTTTTTCCTTTCTTCCTGTTGTGGTTGTCCTCATCTTCTCCTTTGCTGCTTCTTTTCTCAATCTCTCCCCCCTCCCTCCCTCCCTCTCTGCCTTCCTCTCAAGTGTAGTTGTGCAATCATGGATATTTTATGTATTTAAGCATTTCTATCAATGGCATTTGTTCTTTTGACCATCAAGAGGCTCTGTGCTCTTTTGACACAGCCCTTAGGTCCTTAGACAATTACCTGCCATTATGTGGCTACATCTTTTAACTGCTTCAGTTTGTGGTATGGAAATAGCTGGGTTTGTCAACTCTGTAAGNGCTACATCTTTTAACTGCTTCAGTTTGTGGTATGGAAATAGCTGTGTTTGTCAACTCTGTAAGTTTCCAAATTCTAGGACTCTCCTTCAAATTCTCTTTCAGGCTTCAGGCAAAGGGAGGAAAGAGCTTCTGTTTTAGAAGACCTGGGTTCTCTTTTGTCTCTTCTAGAAGGTTTGCTAGGTGGGTCTCTCTTACAAGGCTTTGCTGAAAGAAGGAGAAAGCAAGCACTACACATTAATGTTCTGAAACGTTCTAGCATTTTATCTCATGCTATGGCTTTAGTTGGCATGTGTCTGTCTTCTCAGGTACAGCAGATCATAATTGGATCAAATGGTCACCATCACGTAATAGTTGTTTTCAGTTTTCCCATCGGTAACGTCTTTCTCCTGGTGCCAACCACCTGACGGCCTCCCTGCTCATTAAACCAGTACCATAGCTTACGTTTTGTTATTGCAGCAAAGAACTATATTCTCTAGCAGAAGCACTATTTCTAAGCTACGTAAAATGAAATGCACACTAGTTAGTTTAAGCTGACTAGAATTTATTAAGGATATGTCTGTCTCAGAATCATAGGAAAGACTGAAGACATGTACTTTAGGTTGGGCTCATAAGAAAGACTTCAGATTACACTGGAGACCTGGCCACTGAAGGAATTGCTGCTTTATCACCATCAGGGAACCCAGAATAAAGAATCAACAATGTGATCCCCCACACCCTGCCTCCCCTGAATTCTGAATGAGAGTCTGTGAGCGGACAGCTAATTGATGCAACACACATCACATCCAGAAGCCCATCGCAATGGAATCAAGAAATTTAGTTTTTAGTTAGCTAGCCTCTTCATGTTAGTATAGAGCAGGTCCGCTACATCCTACACACCCCTGCCTTATTTGAATTTGAGAACATCTGAAAAATGATAATTTTTATTAAAGTACCTGAAAATATTCATGTTTATAAATATCTCATTTCTGTAAAGGTATCATTGCATAACTCCCCTTATGGGCATCCTTTACATACAAATGTATGTATAATAAAAATGAGACTGATAAATTTAATCTCATTATTTCAGTGCAAGTTATCAATGAGGAAAAGTATAAGAAGTAGGATTGCAGCTTGTAGAAGCAAAAAAAACCTTCAGGAATGTTTAAATTATGGAAGTATGTAGTTTCAAAATATGCGTGTTAGAATCTTTGATAAATGAAAATCTGCTAAATCATTAGACAAGTGTCTCTGTAGTTATGCTAAAGTGTATATGGATTCTGGTGAAGATTAGAGAAAATCAGAGGCCAACTTCTGTCACTTTCTAGTTTATTGATTTAATGAAAATGACTTAAATACTTCGAGATTATTTCTCCATCTCTCACCTGAAAAATGATCTGAGCATAAATGAGATAATACTTGTCAGGTGTTTTTAGCGCCTCAGTCAAATTGCACTATGTAAATTGAACCAGAAGTAACAAAATGTAAGTTTCTTTGAGTTAAAATATGAGGAGGAAGCTGGTTAAAGCACTAAGTCA
>NW_023228393.1:0-765 GCF_002007445.2 Ailuropoda melanoleuca
CCAAACAAAAACACAACTGATAACACTTTAAGGTCATACTGTCTGCCAGTGACTTTCGTATGCATCATCACACTGAATTCTTACAATAATCCTTTGAAATAGCTCTTGTCCCCTCCCCCTCCTCCTTCCCCATTTTACATTTGTGGAAACAGGCTCAGAAAGGAAAAGTAATTTGTTCAAGATCATATAGTTATTTAGTATCAGAGACAGGCTTTGAGTCCAGATTATGCTCTTTCTGCAACCTTGCTGTTTCTTTGTAAGACGGAGCTAGAAGCTACACGGGTCTGTAACGCCAGGCAGAGTCGGAGCAGCTCAGCTGAAACTATCATCCGCCGGTTCCAGAATGCATTTAGCAGTTGCTTCGTGTGCTGGAGGTTGTTACACTGCAGACCCTAAGCTTTAGCCTTTTCGGTATTATTTAATTTACAGACAAGTCTGGCCCCTTTCCTTGGGAATAGCAAACACCAGGGCAGAATTGGATTCGGTCATGTTTGCGGCCACATAACCTAACCAAACACAGGACGCCTTACTCTGATGCACTGCTTCCTTCTTGTTTTCCCAAAAAGATTCACGAACCCTCTGCCAATATGATAAGTGTTGGGGGAAATGAGTTTCTGAATTGTCATTCTAGGAATTGCCTTTTGCAGCTGAAACTTCACCACTTAGTCAAGCCCTCCCCTGCCATCTGCTCAGCTCCAAAACTGCTGCAAAGGTTGAGAGGAGCAACTTCCATTACAAAGAACCGCATCTATGATAGAATTTCCA
>NW_023228394.1:0-815 GCF_002007445.2 Ailuropoda melanoleuca
TGTGTGTGTGTGTGTGTGTGTGTGTACACACCACATCTTCCTTATCCATTCATGTATCGATGGACACTTAGGTTGCTTCTGTATCTTGGCTACACAACTGATAATCTATATGGTATTCTTTTCATAAGGGTTTTTTTTTTTAAGATTTTATTTATTTATTTAGAGAGAGTGAGCAGGGGGAGGGGCAGAGGGAGGGGCAGAGGGAGAGGGAGAGAATCTCAAGCAGACCCCACACTGAGCATGTGGAGCCCGACGCGGCACTCCATCTCACGACCCCAAGATCATGACCTGAGCTGAAGTCAAGAGTTGGATGCTCAACCAACTGAGCCACCCAGGCGTCCCAAGGGGTTTCTTTTCTTATTTTTTTAAAAGATTTTATTTATTTGAGAAAGAAAGAGAGAGAGAGAGAGACAGCGCCTGAGTGGGGAGAGGGCAAGGGGAGAGGGAGAAGCAGACTCCCCACTGAGCAGGAAGTCTGACGTGGGGCTCAATGTCAGGAACTGGAGATCATGACCTGAGTCGAAGGCAGTCACTTTAACCAACTGAGCCACCCAGGTACCCCAAGGGGTTTCTTTTAAACAAGAGAGCTGATTCTCTCCTTCATTTATGCCACAGGAATTGTGAGCCCCCCACTTTACTGATGAAGAAACAGGCAGAGAAAGCTTAAGTGACTTACTCAAGGTAGCATACTTGGGAACTGAAACTAAATGGTCCAGACCTCCTGATTTCGATGCTGTCACTTTTTTTTTTTTTTTAAGATTTTATTTATTTATTCGACAGAGATAGAGACAGCCAGCGAGAGTAGGAACACAAGC
>NW_023228395.1:0-815 GCF_002007445.2 Ailuropoda melanoleuca
GAAGCATCGAACTTTACATCGGAATCCGGGGATGTACTGTATGGTGATTAACATAATATAATAAAAAAACACATTAAAAAAAAAAGAGAGAACCTAATGAAAAGAGCCCAAATCCCCAGTCATCCGCTGGAGGAGAGCTGCTCAGGAGAGCTGGAGGACAGGCACGCTCCTGAGTGAGGAGCTGTCCCGCCTGAAACCACTGCGATTCTGTAGTTGCTTGTTACAGCAGCATTCATCATCTCAATAAATTCTGCTGACACAAATGATTACATCAGTAGAATGGCTCTCCTTGAACAATCCTTGAATGAACTAATTATTCACTCTATGTGATTATTTTAATACACTGTTTTATTTGCCAATATGGTATTTAAGGTTTTGGCATCTATGATTCAAAAGTGAGACTGGTCGAAAGCAATGTTTTTCAAGTGAAGGCATGTGGACATCCTGTCCGAGAATCACTTAGCTATAGCAGGTCCCACAGATGGGCATACTCCTAGGATCCAACCCAAATTCACTGAACAGTTACCTCTTGGTGCTGGTCTCAGGAATGAACATTTTTAAACTTTATATTATGGATACTTAGGAACATATACAAAGGTAAAGAGACCCCCAGATGTATGAACGGCCAATCTTCTTGCATTTCTACCCCCATTGACTTCCCATCTCAAGGGCTATTCTGAAGCAAATATAAGACATCATGTAATTTCATCTGTAAATATTTCATTGCATATCTCCAAAAGATGAGGATACTTTAAAAAATTTAACTGACATGGCACAATCACACCAAAACCAATAATATATTATTGTTATATATT
>NW_023228396.1:0-816 GCF_002007445.2 Ailuropoda melanoleuca
AAAAAAAAAAAATCAAGGACCAAAGATCTCTTTACAATATTCCAGGATAAGGATGGTCAATTAAAGACGCACCTAGACTCAGGGACATCTTGGGAACCACCAAACCTGCCCTGGGACAGCTGAAAGAGTTTTCCTCTGAGGAGAGAGAGCTGTCCCCTCCCTCTGGCAGTTGGTTTGCTTCTATTTACTGGTCTCGGCACCACGCCTGAGGAGTGAAACACGGGCAGATGAGGTTATCAACTGGGAAGTACAGGGGAAGTCTTAGCTCAAAAAAGGACACGTGAGAGTCAGCTTTGGGGTCCCCAACTTCATCTCTGGCTCAAAAGAGAATTCACACACTACAACCACTGGAATGGCAGGAGCAAAGCCAAGACGCGGTGCACTTGCAGAAGGGGACAGGGACCTCAGTGCTGCGGGCAATCAGCAGGGAATGGGCCCCGCGTGCTCTGGGCTCTCTGGAGAAGGAGAGGAAGAGAGAGGAAAGAGTCATGAGGATGCGGTGAGACGTGCTGTGTTTCACTCTAAGTAGTGTGAATTTGACCTGGCTAAAACTGTGTTTAACTGTGGTCTAACATCATTTGTTCTCGGGTCCTAGTGAGGCTGGGTGACACCTTATTTATGGGCACATAAATACACACACAAAACGGGGAGTAACGTGTTTCTTCAAGCTCTGGGTTTAAATAACTCCAAGGAAATCCTGGTGATAGATTTATCACTTCACAAACATATGTACTGAGTACCTTCGATATGCCATTTATGAAGCAAACTGAGGTTTAATAAACATTTCTCATTTTTAGTGTTCCAGCACCCAATATT
>NW_023228397.1:0-989 GCF_002007445.2 Ailuropoda melanoleuca
CCAGCTTTTCCCCATTGAGAATGATATTTGCTGTAGGCTTTTCATAGATGGTTTTTATGAAATTGAGGAATTTACCCTCTATCCCTACACTCTGAAGTACTTTCATCAGGAAACAATGTTGTATTTTTTCAAATGCTTTTTCTGCATCAATCAAGAGGATCGTATGATTCTTGACTCTTTTCTTGTTGATATGATCTGTCACACTGATCGATTTGCAAATGTTGAACCACCCTTGCATCTCAGGGATGAATCCCACTTGGNGATATGATCTGTCACACTGATCGATTTGCAAATGTTGAACCACCCTTGCATCTCAGGGATGAATCCCACTTGGTCATGATGGATAATCCTTTTAATGTACTGTTGGATCCTATTAACTAGGATCTTGTTGAGAATTTTGGCTTCCAAATTCATCAGGGATATCAGTCTGTAATTTTCCTTTTTGATGGGGTCTTTGCCTGTTTTGGGGATCAAGGTAGTACTGGCCTCATAGAATGAGTTTGGTAGTTTTCCTTCTGTTTCTATTTTGTGAAACAGCTTCAGGAGAATAGGTATTATTTTTTCTTTGAATGTTTGGTAGAATTCCCCGGGGAATCCGTCAGGCCCTGGACTCTTGATCACAAAGACAGCATGGTACTGGCACAAAAACAGACATATAGACCAATGGAACAGAATCGAGAACCCAGAGATGGACCCTTGGCTCTTTGGGCAACTAATCTTTGACAAGGCAGGAAAAAATATCCAGTGGAAAAAAGTCTCTTCAATAAATGATGCTGGGAAAATTGGACAGCTACATGCAAAAGAATGAAACTTGACCACTCTCTCACACCATACACAAAGATAAACTCCAAATGGATGAAAGACCTAGATGTGAGACAGGCATCCATCAAAATCCTAGAGGAAAACATAGGCTGTAACCTCTTTGACATTGGCCACAGCAACTTTTTTCATGACACATCTCCAAAGGCAAGAGAAACAAAAGAAAGAAA
>NW_023228397.1:1192-1405 GCF_002007445.2 Ailuropoda melanoleuca
AATCATAAAATGGGCAGAAGATATGAACAGACACTTTTCCAATGAAGATGTACAAATGGCTAACAGACACATGAAAAAATGTACAAAATCATTAGCCATGAGGGAAATTCAAATCAAAACCACCTTGAGATACCATCTTTCGCCAGTTAGAATGGCAAAAATTGACAAGGCAAGAAACAACAAACATTGGAAAGGATGTGGAGAAAGGGGAAC
>NW_023228398.1:0-816 GCF_002007445.2 Ailuropoda melanoleuca
AAAAATAAAAAAATAAAATAAATAAATAAATATGGATACAAAGATAAACTAATTTGAGTAATGAAAAAGAAAATTGAATAATTAAGTGGAATTTTATTTTTTTATTATTTTTTTAAGATTTTATTTATTTTAGAGAGAAAGAGAGAGAGGGTGCACACAGATGGGGGGAGGGGCAGAGGGCAAGGGAGAGGAAGAATCTCCAGCAGGCTTCCTGATGAGTGTGGAGCCTGTTTCGGGGCTCGATCTCACAGCCTTGAAATCATAACCTCAGCTGAAACCAAGAGTAGGGCACTTAATTGGCTGAGCCACCCATGCACCACTTAAGTGGAATTTTAAACTGGAGAAAGACACTGAAATAAAATATAAATGTTGTATCTGTGCATTATGGTAACTGAGGCAGAAAAGAGGAACAAATGGATTACAGACCTCTTTTTTTTTTTTAAGATTTTATTTATTTATTTGACAGAGAGACAACCAGTGAGAGAGGGTACACGAGCATGGGGAGTGGGAGAGGAAGAAGCAGGTTCCCAGTAGAGCAGGGAGCCCGATGCGGATCTCAATCCCAGAACCCTGGGATCACGCCCTGAGCTGAAGGCAGAGGGTTAATGACTGAGCCACCCAGGCGCCCCAGAACTCTTTTTTTTCTCTTAATGTCAGAAGAGTATTTCTTGAGGGAAAGGATTTCCTAAGTTTTTATAAATTTATAAATTTTTGAAGTTATATACATTTCCACGTGAGTCTTTGCATATTGAATGTATATTCTTTGTTTTGTAAATAAATGTGGAGATGTTCTGCACACAATTATTTTTAATTGCC
>NW_023228399.1:0-816 GCF_002007445.2 Ailuropoda melanoleuca
AAATAAATAAATAAATAAATAAATAAAATCTTTAAAAAATAAATATACATACATACACACATATATAAATATGGCCAGACTCAAGTGATGATGAAGATAATTATGGGGTGATGAAGAAGATGTTGATGAAATATATACGAAGGAAATTCTTTCAGTTTACCATTTGTACTAATTGCTGCATTTAAAGCATTTTGTCCGATTGCACAATATCCTCAGGGAGGAGAGACATTGGTGAGCACTAATGACATCCAGTGGAACGTGGAGAAGGAAGTCGCTGTGACTGAGACATCTAAACATCAGATATTAAAATGTAGTATCTCTCTATATTTAATACCTAATATCAAGCACTGCCATATTCATTTATCTTTGTAGCACCACAAAGACTTAAGTATTATAGCTGATTAAATAAGGTTAAAGAGCTTATAGCCAGCAGAGGGCACATCAGGTATCTGAACCCTTGTCTACTTCTGATCAACACCCATGTTTTAACCAAAGGAAACAATCGAAAGCGACACCCAATAGTCTTCCCTGAAAGAAAGATTGTAATGAACACACTGTCTCAAATACTAGATACCTTGATGGGATTTGGGCCTTTGGGGGAGTAGGTAAAGCTACGTGACCCGGGAGTTTATTCTGTGTGGCCTGGGGATGCTTTATAAGTAAGGCCTTTAGGATTTTGTTTGTTAATTAAAGGCCTTTCTGATCACTAAATATTTTTGGCTTTAGGGATTTTAAGGGTTTTAACATCTATCTATATCTATCTATCATCTATCTATCTATCTATCTATCTATCTATCTATCTATCATCTATCTATC
>NW_023228400.1:0-816 GCF_002007445.2 Ailuropoda melanoleuca
TGATCTCAAGACCTCCTGACAAACCTTTCCTAACCTTGTTTCTAAGAGCAATCAAACCTGAGGTCACTGGGATGTGAAGAGCTTTTCCACCCAAGCTCAAGGTCTCAAGTCTCTGAACACCAGGCCAATTCTGAACTCCCGCCCCCTGTCTCACCAATGGAATTCTGTCTATCTCCTCAGACCCTATCAGCCTTTAGTTTTGTACTCTGATTTAAGGTCTGAAATACTGCCTTTTCCTTATGGTTTTGCCCTGCCTTGGGCTGCACCTGCATTGCACTTACCAAACACCCGGTGTTGCTGAGCTGCAATTCTGACCTTGACCCATGGCAGGAGTTCCTCTCCTCCTCTGCTGAAGGACCTCCCAGGTGCTGGTAGGTCTCCATTCACTTAGAGTGAATTTCCTATGCCTGATGTCTAACTTGTTGCACCCCTAACATGGTCTGCCCCTCTGTCAGCTGCTGTTCCTGATCCTTCTGGTTAAATGTGCGTCCAGATGTAAAACGCACAGCTCCAACTACTGAGAAATTTCAATAGGCCCAAGACCACCTATGAAGGATATGCTGAAAAAATGCAGTCCTCAGTTCATCCCCCACCTCACAGATTCAAAAATAGAAGTTGAAAAATCATGTGGTGAGGATTTCTTTGGGGAGTTGTTAATATACTCCCACCTCCTTCCGACACTTTCCCCAAGTACCCGTCGAAGCTTTGTGTACCTCCCCAATTCCAGGAAGGAGTGCAGTCCAGATTCTGGGTTCTACGGTTTTCTCCAATTTTCACTACAGCCAACCAGGTATGCCCAACAAGCTGGAGATTAGA
>NW_023228401.1:0-816 GCF_002007445.2 Ailuropoda melanoleuca
GGAGATGCCGGGGATCGAACCCGGGGCCTCATACATGCAAAGCATGCGCTCTACCACTGAGCTACATCCCCCTCCCCTTTTGCTCTGCTTTCCGAAATTCTTTGCTATACTCAGTACCTAGAATATTTTTTTTTCCTTGTTTTCCTAAATTAAAACTTTGTATAATTAAATGTGTGTTGGGGTTTAGGATAAGCAAACCAAAATAAACCTTTCCAAATAGGCCTGTTCTGTATAGCCTTACAGCTGAAACTCTAGCCAATATCAGGACTAAGGAACAAAGGGAAATGGACCTATTTTTAATGTTGCTCGTCACAGAAAAGAAGGGAAGGAAAATGAGTTTCTTTCCAATAAACAAGGGTGTTGCCCTGATTGCACCTCCATCCAGAAATGTCTGGTTCCCTGTCGTCTAAAGCCATTCCAGGGTGAAACAAGTCATGGGGACTAAGGAGCACGCTTGTCAGGATGAGCACTGGGTGACGTATGAAGAGTTGAATCTCTGTATCGTACACCTGACACTAATATGACACTGTATGTTAACTATACTGGAATTCAAAAACTTAATTAAAAAAATCCCGACCTTCAGTACGTTTGAGGTTTGCAGACCTGCCCGCCCCAACTGTTCTTATATAAAAATAAGCAAATTAAAAACAAACAGATCCAGTTCCAGAATCATGGCTTTGAGGGAGGGATCGCTTTGCACAGCCCACAGAAAAGAACCTTTTTTTTTTTTTTTACTTTAAATGATTTTTTTATTATATTATGTTAGTCACCTTACAGTACATCCCCGGATTCCGATATAAAGTTCGATGCTCCATT
>NW_023228402.1:0-816 GCF_002007445.2 Ailuropoda melanoleuca
TGGTTGGTTGGTTTGTGTGTAGATAGAGGCAGGCTGCATGTGATGAGAGGGACATGTCCTGCATCTGGGCTCCCACTCAATATTGCTGGTTGGATTTGACACATCACCTAACAAGCAAGGGAAGCAAGATGAAATATTTTTGCAAATCCTTTAGAAGGTAAAATTAGTGAACTGATCATGAATTTCAAGTGTTTTGAAGGTATGGGGATGAGAGTCAAAACTGGACTTTCTGCCTAGGCAACCATGTGGCATCATTCATGGAGACCACACACACTGTATTCATTCAACAAAGGGTTAATGAGCGCCCACTAAATTCCTGCCCTGTTTTGAAGAAGACATAGCAGCAGTGAGTGTTTCAAAGACCTCACTGTCGTTAAGCCTGCAGGCACGGTATTAAAACAGGTCATAAATGAGTTCAGTTTGGGACATATCGAGTTAAAGGTGTCTGCTAAATCTCAACGTGGAAATGTCCAGATGTTTTGAAGTTAGAAGAGAGATCTGGGTTGTAGACAGAGCTTGGGAATCATCAGCACATAAATGGTTGCTGAGGTGGTAGGAGAGATTCTCCAGGGAGACAATAGAAGGATAGAACCCTGAAGAACACCAATATGTGGAGGAAGAGAAATCTAAGGAAATGAGGGACGGTAAAGTGAGAGAAGCTGAGGCAAAGTCAGGAGTGCAAGGTACCCTGGAGGTCTAGTGAACAGGCGGTTTTCAAAGAGGGACTAGCCAATGGCATCAGGTCCTAGCAAGAAGTCAAGGACAGGGGAATCATGGGCTCGCTCAGTTGAAAAGAGAGGAAGCCAGGCTGCACTG
>NW_023228403.1:0-816 GCF_002007445.2 Ailuropoda melanoleuca
TTCTCTGGCCAGAAAAACTGCTCAGACCTGATCTTTCAGCTTTGGACCCAAATAAATAAGGGAGCATCTGCAAGCCCTACCACGCTCCTTTCTTCATGGCCCTTTCCAGGTAAGTAGCCTTACACTAATAAGGACACGTAAGTGCACAGAGGCACATGGAAAGAATAAACAACCTTTGAGAGGAAGCCAAAAACCTGGTCTTTGGGTCTGACTTCCCAAAGGTCAATGGGGCAAAAACTTGCTATTAACATAGAAGTAAGGGACCATAATTAGGGATTTTGAAATGCAAACTCTGTGTAGGCAAGGACTATAATGTTTATGGCTGCACATAGCACATGCTAATTAAATGTTTATTAAATAAATGAAAGAAAAAGAACTTAATCTGGTCCAATGAAAAACAGGAAGCCGTGCTGAAGGGGAAAGGATTTTGACAAAGGAAATGTTCCAACTGAGAGGAAAATAATAAGTGGCTCTAGAGTAATGACGATGTGGCAGGCACAGTGCTAACTGCTCTAATCTCTTTTTAATCCTCAGAACAACCCAGGGTCCTTAACTGTGATTGTTACTCCCATTTTATAGATGAGGAAACAGAATCAAAGGATGTCATCCTCTTCCCATGAGGCCACCATGCCATTAAGTGGCAGAACTAGGATGTAGACCTAGGTCTGGATCATTTTTAAACCAGTCCTCTTAACCATGTTACTGCTGGCTGCTTCACCCATCATTGTCTACTCTCCAAGCCGGTGCCAGACACCGGGGTGGTGGCCCAAATTTATTGTGCCCTAGGAATCGCTTGCTACATCCCTAGCAAATGTG
>NW_023228404.1:0-772 GCF_002007445.2 Ailuropoda melanoleuca
AAAGACTGATGTCTGTGATGGGCTCCATTTAGTACCAGGTGCATAGTAGGTGCTGGGCACATGTTGGCTGATACTACCCTGTTCCCAGTCCCCTGAACTCCTCCCCTTGATTCCCACATTTGGCTAAACATTGTCTGCCTGACCGTTCATCGTCGTACCATTCTGGCTACTTTTCTATTTCCTTGGAATTCTAGAATCTAGACGTGAGTCTAAGTGGTTCTTTGCAGCTTGCGTGGAAAGACCAGGGCCCTGGGGAGATGAGACAGCTTCCCAATTGGGAGTAACTGGGAATGCGGTGCCTATTCTGCGGAAGGCACTGACCCGGCTGCTTTTTCTGGGAGAGTGACCTGTGGACTCTCTTTCCATCTCCTGGGGACAGAGTTGAGCTTTGCCAGAGTGACTGAAATGGTCTGTGCTGGGAGAGGTCATCTGGACGGGGTGTGGTGGTTCTGCTGAAGGCTTCCTGGGAAGAAGCACTGGGATGGAGCCATGGGCAGATATGGGGAAACAGGCAAAGGAGCCATGAATCCTCCTGCCATTTTATCTTCACAAAGCCTCGGGCCTGGAGAAAGCCAGGCATGGTGGTCCTTTCTGAAAGTCATGGGGACTTTCTGACAACAATGGAGGCAGACAGCATCAGCCAATTTTCTAAGACCTGTTCTCTTTGTTCTAAGAAAACATCGATTGTTTGCTTTTTTAAAATTTTTATTTATTTGACAGAGAGAGACACAGCGAGAGAGGGAACACAAGCAGAGGGAGAGGGAGAAGCAGG
>NW_023228405.1:0-816 GCF_002007445.2 Ailuropoda melanoleuca
CTGTCTCATTTGCCCAGCTAATGGACTGACACTTTATAAATAGCTGTTGAAGGAAGTGAGTTTGTGACTTGAATTTCTTAGCTAATAATGTCTGCCATATATACATATATGTACAGATTTATACGTATGGTGTGTGTTTATGTGTCTTTATTTTCTGGTAATTTTAATTACTTCTTTTTCTACCATCCAGCCACTGAAATTAGAGGAAATAAAATAAATTGAGAAGTTTTCACAGGATATATTAATGTTTGTATTTTTGATATCCAGAGTTGGACTTACACATAAGCAGGAAGTAGGGAGTGCATCTTTTCAAGTGCCTGCCCAATACACCAAGATAGACCATATACTGAGCCACAGAACAATCCTCAACAACATGAAAAGTTGAAATCTCACAGAATGCATCTTCCAAACACAATGGCGTCAAAGAAATTAACAACCGAAAGAAAAGAGGGAAGCTTCTAAATTCTTTGAAAGTAGACAACACATTTCTAATTAATCCATGGATCATAAAGGAACTCTCAAAGGAAATAGAAAAACACATGGATCTCAAAATGGATTATGAATGATGCAGACATCTTTCAATGGGTGTAATGGTTAAACTGTAGTGTACCTGTACCATAGAATGCTACTAAACAATGAAAAATAGTAAGTACTACCAGCTACCCAGATTGCCAGGGAATTATGTTGAGTGGGAAAAAGAAATATCAATCCCAAAAAGTAACATACTGCACGATTTTATTTACATACCATTTTTGAAATGAGAAAATTATAGAAATGAAGAACAGTCTAGTGATCGGCAGGGATCAAGAAAGGTGC
>NW_023228406.1:0-816 GCF_002007445.2 Ailuropoda melanoleuca
ACCGCCACACGCCGCCGCCGCCGCGCTCGACGCACGCGACGCCACCCCCGCGGCCCCGGACGCCAAGCGCGCCACGGCCCCCGAACACGCCGCCCGCCGCGGGCTGCAAGACGCCCGCAACTTTCTCGATTCCCAGCGCTCCAATTCCCCCAGACTTACCCTGTCACAACAGGCGCCATCTTCCACAAACTCTCGCCAAAACTCCAACCCTCGCGAGATTCCCCCTGACGCCTTCCCTGGTCCCTCTCCCCCGCCCCTTCCCTTTTTCCTCACTCCTCGATTCCACCCAGCCCCCGCGCTTCTTTTCCCCTCGCAGCCGCCGCGAAGAGCCAGACGCCTCGCGCCGCCCGCGGAGTAGGGGATCCTGCTCGCTGCCTTCCCTGGAAACCTACCCAAGCGATGGAGCATGCGCAGGCGGCTCCTCCGCGGGCGAGCCCTCAGTGTGGTCCATGGGGAGTGCTCCGGTTATCCGGGTTTTGGGACGCGCCCTGAGGGACGTACGTGGAGACTGAGGAAAACCGGAGGGGATTACAACAGGGACGGGGAATGGAGGGGTCAGGAGGCGGGGCCGAGGGGAAGGGAGGAGGGGTCCTGGGAAAATCTGCCGCGTTTCACAGGCCTAGATGAAACACCTCCTCAAATGGGTGTTTTCCAAGTGGCTTCCCGCTCACTCTGGTTCCCAGCCCTTTTCATTCATTCAGACGTTCATTGGACACCTCCCTTATGCTAATGTCTGCGTTAGATGCTGGAGCTACAGATGCCTGGAGTTCGGCGAGTGACAGAACTAGAACTGTCTTCGCTCTATTCGCACCCCCC
>NW_023228407.1:0-816 GCF_002007445.2 Ailuropoda melanoleuca
AACCACTGGAAAAAATAAACTGAGAATAATAGCAAATATATGCAAAAGAAAGTAAGATAGAAAAATAGAAAGAATATAAGCGAGTCAGGACAAAGAGAAGGCAAACAGGATCTAAGAGTTCTAGATTCAATTACATATCACAAGTGCCTAAAGCAGTGTGTAGCACAGAGTAGTGATCAATTAATTTTGAATGGACGTTACCATTAATGATTTTAAATATTATGCCTCCAATGAGTAAATTAAAGGACAGAATAAGATTTTGTGTTTTTTTTTAATTTGGTGATTTCTCTTTTATTTCCAAATGCCAACAGTTAATGTTTATGTCACAACACAGAAAAATACCATCATCTTTAGATCTTGTTCATAAAAATGTTAGTTTTAGATGTCTTAAAGTCTCATGTTAAGTGGTTTCTTAACATACAGTCCTTTGTATAGATAGTAAAATGTTGGTTTCATGATAAAATTCTTTGCTGCTGACTTTTAGGACTGGAATTATCTACAATCAGAGAATTTGCTAAAGAGAGACTAAGGTTCTTTATATCTAATTTAGATGACTTTAGACTCTGGATAGATTATACATAAATATATTTTCTCCAATAAAAATATTTGTCAGTAGAACTTATATTTCCTACAGTTTTGCCAATAAACTCGTTTCCACTACTTAGAAGGAGCAATGTTTTCCTGAAGTTTGCCACAAGTTGAACATGATGAATTTTACTTTATTTCAAGGAATTCATGCCAAGAAAAAAAGCCATACATCAAAAAGTACCTGTATTACCTTTAAAACATTAAGATTTTGAACACCTAAAAGAATAT
>NW_023228408.1:0-1103 GCF_002007445.2 Ailuropoda melanoleuca
GGGGGAGGGAGCTGCCGTGTGTCCGGGCGCTGGGAAGCGGTAGCCACCTGCACGGGGGAGCGGCCATACTCGCAGACTGGCACCTGCGAGGCAGCAGACTGAGACCGTGACCCAGGAGCACGCGCCACCAGACTTCTCACGGAGCTCCGGTGTGCTCACTGGAACCAGACTGAGACTGGGAGCTCCGGGAGCGCGCGCGGGGCAGCTGGCGGCTGGCGGGGTTAGAAACACAAAACAGAGATGCGCCGGTCCTGGAAGTGAGGGCTGGGATGCCAGGTGTGGGGCGCACATCCTGGGATGCTTCAGGGTTCAGCAGTACCAACAGAAACAGAGTTAAAGTGGCCAGAACATCAGTGGAGAATGGGCCGCGATCCCTCTGTTCTGAGACAGAGGCTGAGATTCGGCCGCTGCTGCTCTGACTTTCAGAAGAGGCACAGCAGACCGCCAGGGAAAGCCGCCAGAGAACAAAAGCCTGGAAACACCAGCTCACAGTGTGCCCAAGCCCATCCCCCCTCGCAGGGGACACGGAGACTCTACCCAAACAGGGTTGCAGTAACCCCCTCCCCCAGAAGGCAGGCTGAAAAATCAAGGAGCCCACATGCCGGGGCAGCCTGGGTGGCACAGTCATTAAGCGCCTGTCTTCGGCTCAGGGCGTGATCCCGGCGTTCCGGAAAGGAGTCCGTCATCGGGCTCCTCCGCTGGGAGCCTGCTTCTACCTCTCCCACTCCCCTGCTTGTGTTCCCTCTCTCGCTGGTTGGCTTTCTGCCATATAAATAAATAAAATATTTAAAGAAGAAGCCCACATCCCTAAGATCCCTATAAAACAAGGATGTACAGCCTGGGTCCCAATCAATAATTTGGGCTCTGGACAACCTCTCATCAGAATGACGAGAAGGAGAAGTCCCCCCCAGCAAAGAAAAGACAATGAGTCTGTGGCCTCTGCCACAGAAGTAATGGATATGGATGTAACCAAATTCTCAGAAATGGAATTCAGAGCAACAATGGTCAAGNCTCAGAAATGGAATTCAGAGCAACAATGGTCAAGATGATGTATAGACTTGAAAAAAGTATTAACGAAAATGTTAATGAGAATATAGAATCTC
>NW_023228409.1:0-816 GCF_002007445.2 Ailuropoda melanoleuca
TTTGTTGGATTCCTGTCAGCCAGTGATATGGGAAATGAAATTTGGTGTGTATTATACAGAATGTATAATAGTAAAATCAGACATGAGAAGTTCAGTGATTCTACAGTGAAAATATCCAAACCATGTCTCTACCTACACCTTTTGCAGTCGGCACCCCCATTCTTTTTAGGCTAAACACGCCTGTTTGTATAATACAGTTTATGTAAGCCATATTTTGTGAATGAAGTTGGAATGAGTTCCTGTGCATTGCCAAGTTGCCTTACTGTTCTAACCCTGTATATTTGCATTAGGTTATAATCTTCATTTATGATTCAATAGTCTCAGTTCCCTATAGGCGAAATACACTTAGCTCCCTATAAGGTAGGGCCACTTTTCTAGATCTAAAGTTGGGGAAATATTCTTAAGAAAAGCCAGTTGTACACATCAATAATCAGCAATACATTGAATAGAGTGGGAACCTATTATTTGCTTTGCTAAAAAGATTATTATAGGCTTTCTTTGGGGATTCAATTTACTTAGGTATTTAAAGTGGGTCACACTTACTCAGAAGAATGGGACAGCTTCTGGATTCCATTCTACAAGGAGCACCCGTGTGGCATTCTATGAGAAACTTTAACGCAATTACACATAAAACAACAAAGTTTATAAGGACATCAATCAAGTACTAGGTGAAATGCTTGGCTAGTTTGTGTCCTTCTGAAGACAACAGATCTGGGGGAGTGGGGGACAGCAGGAAGAAAACCTAGAGGAGGTGGGGAGTATCAGTAGACTGGGAATGGAAGAAACAACCCAGGGCTGTTTCTACCACTTGCTTCA
>NW_023228410.1:0-816 GCF_002007445.2 Ailuropoda melanoleuca
ATTATAGTCACATTAATATCTTACATTTGGTAATTACACCAAGCTTATGTAAAATGTTAACCTTAGGGGAAGCTGGGTGAAGCATGCATACCCACTCTCCTTTAAGTCTAATTATTGCAATTTATGAAAGTTTTAAAGAAAGTAGAATGCTTTACTAAAGCAAAATCTGGTTCTTTGAAAAGGACTAAACATCCTGTGGCATATTCAATGAATAAAATGAAAGGACACTATAAGTAAATAAATAAATAAAAATATATAAATATAAATCAAAGGAGAAATGCATAATTCCAAAGGTATGGGATAATTTTAAATTATACATACAATACTACAATACACATACAATACATACAATACTATACATACAAATTTATTTTGATTTATCAATGAGATAATAGTAAATGAATTAAAAATAAACTGAAAAGATTAGGTAGTAGGACAAGAATCAAGTATTTCCAAGTAATTTTTCAGAGATTTGATTTTACCCTATTCAATAAAAATTGTGGTGTTTTGTGTTTTGCTAATTTTTTTTAGCTTTCACATTCTTATCATAATGTTAGCATACATTACAAAATGTGTTTTGTTTATTTTATTTTGTGTATTGCTTTTTACTAATTCCTCTTTCTGTATTATTTTTTCCTCTTTTATCTTTTCTTTTTTCTCTTTTCTATCCCTCCTGCCCATCCTTCTTTTTTTCTGTTCCTTATTTTCCTCTTCTTTCTTCTCCTTTTCATCTTCTTCCACTCCATCCTCTTCCTTCTCCTGTTTCTCTTACTCTTACTTCTCTTCCTTATCTTTTTTATACAATCTACTCCTTTA
>NW_023228411.1:0-816 GCF_002007445.2 Ailuropoda melanoleuca
ATCCCACCGAGGATTCCTTCTGTCCCAGGCTCCCCAAAAGGCTGTGTTGGTTCAGCTACATACCTCGGGGACCCTCTCCCCTTCGGGTCCTACAGAGAGTCACACAAGAGCTTGTTTTTATGATTATTGTTGCTAATGTTGGGTTAGAACCCCCACCCCCATTTTCTCAGCCCTGAAAAATCACAGCTACTCATGGCTGTCTGTAACAATTAGCTCTTGATAGGAAAATTATGCCCTAGTGATAATGGTGCAAAATCCTGGAGGTGGGGGGTGGGTATGAGCAAGATTAGTAACGCACAGTTGAACCAAACCAAACTAATCCCCTTAAGATTTATATTGTGTGTTGTGTAAATCTGGCTGTTGACAGCTGAAGCTCAGCAAAAGAGAATTGGGCTCCTCGCCCCTCCCATCCTGTCCTCATCCTCATGCCGGGATGGCCAGAGGCACACGCAGTGCCTGGGCATGAGTCACCCCGTGCAGGCAGCACAGCGGTTCTTCCAGAAATGGTCCCCAGGCCTGTCAGAGTGGGTGGAGGCCTGTCCTTGCCCCTAATGGGGAAGAGCTGGGGGTTTCTATTTGCAGAACCTTCCCTGAATCATCACCTATCTTTGCTGTTTCTGGCCTCCCCATGGAAGCAGATTCTTCATGGAGACTTGACCTGAAGACTTCTCTGAGGTCTGGCTGCCCCTGTGCCCTCCCTCAAGGCCTCATACAGAGAGTCCGTGCTGGTCAGACATCGCCATGGATCATCCCTTTGGGAATCAGCCATCTGTTCCAGAACATTCCAGGGGACTCCCCTTAGAGCAATGGCCAGGG
>NW_023228412.1:0-816 GCF_002007445.2 Ailuropoda melanoleuca
TATGCGCACATATGTATAAAGTCTAATGACACTTCAGTTCCACTAACTTTTTGCAAACATAGAAGTATTTATTTATTGTGCCCTGGAATTGGTAGTTCAGCTCAGAGAGCTGGGTTAGAAAGGACTTTGAGACAATGAGAGATAGGAGTTGCTGGGATGGGAAAGCTGTTTCTCTCCGCCCCTGTGACATCCATTCATACATTAATTCAAATATTTGCTAAGTGCCTCCTGATTATAAGCTCTGTTCTAAGACTTCTGGGGATAGAAATGTAGGTGTCAAAGGTGAATGAGATCTGGGGGGATAACACCTATACCTAAGAAAGTGCAATTCAGGGGGTATGTGTTAAGTGCCGTCGGTACAGTAGCCACTGCTCGGAGACCAGTCAGGTTCAGAATCCAGCCATGATGTCCAAGAGACTTGGTTCTTTGTTTGAGGTCCCTGCAGAGTTAGGAAGCCCAGCATGTATTCCAAGCTGTAACTGGGTGTCTTTGGCCAAATCACTTAATCTCTCCTGGCCTTAGTAAAAGGAATTAGACCATTGAGTCTCTACAGCTCTTCCAGCTCCAAAACTCCATGATTCATAAAGTAGCTGCATTTGACTCAGGCCTTGAAGGATGGGTAGAAAAGTAAAATAAAGCCTTACTATTTACATGAGAGAACTCTGTGATGCTGTGTTTTCAACAGGTAGAAATGCAGAAGCATAAAAATGAGAATGGCCAACTCCAGGGTGAAGATGTGGGAAAATGCAGGATGTGCTCGGAAAACACCAAACAGTCCAGTCTAACAGGGGTCACTTTATTGTAGGAGGATGATAA
>NW_023228413.1:0-816 GCF_002007445.2 Ailuropoda melanoleuca
ACCCCACGCACGCGTGTCTCCTCGTGTTAGGATTGACGGTTGGTGGGTTTGTCTCCCCACACGCTGATAGCTCAGCAGGCAGGATGCCATCCTGTCCCCAGGGCCTGGTGCCCCGCACGTGGCATAGAATCATTCATGTTTCTCCTTTTTTTGCCAAAATCTAGAGCTAGACTCTGCTCCTTTGTGGATTTGGCACAAACAGACTGCGTAAGGCACTTTGGGTGGGTATCTCATTTCACTGCTCTGTTTCCAGTGTTCAGAACAGCGCGTGGCATAGCAGAAGTGCAGTAAATATGTGAACCCTCTAGAGCAGGAACTAGGGCTACGCAGTGTCTAATGGGCGGCAAACTCAAGGTTACTTTTTCTAACTTCCCTGTACGTTTCTCTGTGGTGTGCGGGAGATGACGTGGCTCAGGGCCCCGTCCATGTTGCTGGCTCCCTGGCCATCCACACCTGCTCATGTTCATTTCCAGACTCTGTGTTCTTTACATTTTGGGTTTTGTCCCCCTTTTCCCACCTCTATTGGATGGTTGCCTATGAAAGTTCCTTCTCACTTGCTGGTGCTTCTCAGTCATCAGAAATAGAAACCTGAGTCACCCTTAATTCCTCCTTGGATCTCACCCCAGACCAAACGAACAGTCACTGAGCCCTGCTAGCTTTTAGCCCCTGGAGCCCTTCTGGGGCCCCTTGTCTCCTCTCCAACTGTCCTCCCTGCCCCAGGTGTAGCTTTCTCATCACTCCCAGGCACTTTTAGCCACAGCCCTTGGATTGGTCACTTGGCTTCTCAACTGGCCCCCTAGCCCCCCCCCCCCCCCC
>NW_023228414.1:0-816 GCF_002007445.2 Ailuropoda melanoleuca
TTCTACGGAATATTATGCAGCCATTAAAATGATAATTATGAAGACTATGTAGGAGCATGGAAAATGCTTCTGATATTAAGTTAAAAAGTAGACTATGAAATTAAAACTGCATTATGATTACAACTCTGCAAAATTATGTGGGCATACAAAGATGGGAAGGGAATCTAGACAAATGAAAACAATCAGATTTGTTGTGGTAGCAGAATTGTGGGTACACTATTATTATCACTTATTTCCATTACCATTGCTGTAATATTGTTTTGTGCAGCATAAGATTAATGCTAAATAGCAACAGGAAGAAGGAAGGGAAGGAAAATGAATAAAAGGAAAGACGAGCGGGAGGGAGGAGGGCATAGACGGAGAGATGAGGCAGGGAGGCTGGAGTAAAAGCCAATGTTCTGGGGTTTGGACCATTGTTAGCAGCCATGGCAGCCACAGTGTTGACCCGGGCTCTTCCTCCAGGGTCTTTGGGCTGAAAACAGTTTTCACTGTGCACAGAAGATGTACAGCTCCTTCCTACTGCCCTCCAGGATTTTTTAAAGCTTACCAAGGAGTTAGGGACACCAAGCTCAGGACTTTAAGGGACTCAGAGTCTAGCAGGTGGGAGGGCATAGATATGTAAGCAATGACAATCAGCAAACACTGCCCCAGAGGTCTAATCCTGAAGCTGGAGGCTCTAGAGTCCCAGGAGTCCCCACAAATTGGGTCTCAAGGGATGGGAAGGATATTGGCAGGCAGAGAAAAGGGGGTAGCATCCCAAGTAGAAGACACATGCGCGAGGCACTGAAACCTACACACACACACACACACACACAC
>NW_023228415.1:0-776 GCF_002007445.2 Ailuropoda melanoleuca
CTCTATCAGCCCAAACAAGCAGCTGCATTCAAAAGGTTTCTCCTATCTTGTAGAGCCAGAAGAGGTGAGCTGTTCCAGGCAAGGCCAGAGAAAAATGTGCCAGAATGTCTGTGGAAAAAACCACTTGTTTCTTAAAGGAGAATGACAGAGCTCAATTGGGAGGACAAGAACAGTACTTTCTATTCACCTCCATTCTACCTCCTTTTCAGTATGTCTGAAGGCGGAGCACGTGCAATTAGAATCTGGAAAATCTACCTAGACTGTGGTTATTGTGAGGGTTGCCACTGACATGACTCCCCTTCAGTCAAGACCAGTATTATTCCCTAATGTGCCATGTCTCCTATTCTCTTTAGATTACGCCAAGCCTTGATGTAAGAAGTTAACTGTAACTCTTTTACTTTAGTATCTTCCTTGTCTCTTACCCTTGTACCTGTGCCGTCTTCCTTATGTGATTGTTTCTTTTTCTGATCTCCCCCCGTAAAAAATATTTAGAGAGAGCCAAGATAATGAAAGGGACATCGATGGTAAGATGGGATAGGAAAGGGCTAGAGAAAGTCTATGGCGGACCTCTAACATGGGTTTTCACTCCCTAAGAAGTTGAATGAAACACTTCTAGTGTTCTCTTATAACAACAATATAAAGCTTACACTTTAAGCACTTCTCATACGTTAACTCATTCAATCCTCATACACCCAACAGGTAGATACTAATATTACTGCTTTTAGCAGACAAGGAGACAGGCCCAGAGAGGGTAAATAACTTACCCATCATCACAC
>NW_023228417.1:0-816 GCF_002007445.2 Ailuropoda melanoleuca
GTGGAATGTCTCCAGGGTGGGCAAATTCTCTCTTCTAGGTGCTGTCAGGTTTTCTTCAAGTGGCTGAATTATTTAATCTCCCACCAGCAGATTATGAAAATACCTGTATTTTCTCACTCCAGCTATATTGTTGCCAACATTTTATTTTTTGCCAACCTAATGGTTGAAAATATTACTTGTTTCGAGTTTACACATTAAGAGTCCTGTTGTGCAGCCATATGTCCCAGTGTAACAAGGGGCTGCTAAAATCAGATCTAGCTTTGCATAAAGGAAACAGTACACCTAAAAGCTTATGTTATGTTGCATCATTTCCAAATGTAAAAGGAATTGGCATAAAAATTAAATGAAAAAAAAATTCAGTGGACTCATTTTTTCAACATTTATTAAGCATTTTGTGCTAGGCCCGAGGATTACAAAGGTAAACAGATTATAGTCTCTGACATAAGTCAGGGAGTTCTCATTCCAGTGGAAGGAAGAGGTACTTAAACCAGTAGTTTTGGCAAATACTGTAATCATGAAGGTTCAGGACCATGAGAACATAGAGGAAGGAGAATATCATTTTAATTCTCTTAATGATGGGGAATGAATGTTAGAAAGTCAGGAATTTCAAAGGGTAGTAAATGCCACCTTAACTGTTTAAAAAGATTTTTCACACCAGGGGCACCTGGATGGTTCAGTCGGTTGGGTGGTGACTCTTGATCTCAGCTCAGGTCTTGATCTCGGGGTTGTGGGTTCGGGCTCCACATTGGGCATGGAACCTACTTAAAATATATATATATATATATATATATATATATTCATCCCTTTACTCTTCAG
>NW_023228418.1:0-816 GCF_002007445.2 Ailuropoda melanoleuca
AAAGAAAGCTGGAATAGGCATACTCATATCAGACAAACTAGGTTTTATTTATTTTTTAAAAGATTTTATTTATTTATTTGATAGAGAGTGACAGAGCATAAGCAGGGAGAGTGGTAGAGGGAGAGGGAGAAGCAGGGTCCCCATTGAGCTGGGAGCCTGGCAGGGCTCAATCCCAGGACCCTGAGATCTTGACTTGAGCTGAAGGCAGATGCTTAACCAACTGAGCCAACCAGGTGCCTCAGACAAACTAGATTTTAAACCAAAGACTATAACAAGAAATGAAGAAGGGCACTATATCATAATAAAGGAGTCTATCCAATATGAAGATCTAACAATTGTAAGCATTTAAGCCCCCAACTTGGGAGCAGCCAAATATACAAATCAACTAACAACAAACTTAAAGAAACTCATTGATAATAATATAATAATAGTAGAGGACTTTAACACCCCACTCACAGCAATAGACAGATTATCTAAGCAAAAGATCAATAAGGAAACAATGGCTTTGAATGACACACTGGATCAGATGGTCTTAACAGATATATTCAGAGCATTTCATCCTAACACAGCAGAATACACATTCTTTTCAAATGCACATGGAACATTCTTCAGAATAGATCACATACTGGGTCACAAATCAGTCCTCAACCAGTACAAAAAGAGTGAGATCATACCATGAATTTTTTTCAGACCACAACGCTATGAAACTTAAAGTCAACTACAAGAAAAAATTTGGAAAGACCACAAATACATGGAGGTGAAAGAAGATCCTACTAAAGAATGAATGGGTTAACCAGGAAATTAAAGAAGAAATAA
>NW_023228419.1:0-816 GCF_002007445.2 Ailuropoda melanoleuca
AACCCCCCCCCCCATGATCTAGTTCAGACTTTACTTTTGAGAACCCTGCTAAGCGTACGACTCCCTCCCCTGGGCCCACCTAGCTCTGGACTCACAGGGGCAATGCAGCACAAGCCCATCGGGGGACAGCGACCTGTGTATACATCTATCACCCCGGTCCCAGACACTTCGTGGGCCTGGGAAAATTGCTGTGACTTGGTTCAAAGCATAAAAAGTGAAATAACAGCCGAAGAGGAAGAGGAGGAGGAGGAAGAGGAGGCGGCGTGTTGAGGAGTAGGGGCCAAGCTCTTGGTGCGTGGTACCGCGTGAATCCCTGCATCTCCCCACGAAGGCGGTGTACCGGGCAGGACAGGCTAGCTTGCGCGGCAGTAACAAACATCTCAACGTTTCAGTGGTTGAGAACAGTAAAGGTTGATTTAGGCGAGCACGGCAGGTCATCTGAAGTGTTCTGCAGTATGTTTTCCTCACTCCGGGACCCAGGCTGAAGGAAGCCCCCTCCCCACCCCACCCCCTAACACCGGGGCGAGAAGGGGAGAGGACAGTTCACACATTAGCATGCACTGTTGTCCCCTGGAAGTGGCAGGTGTCAATTCTACTCACATTTCATTGGCCAAAGCAAGTCACTCAGCAACACTCACCCCCAGGGGTTAGTGAAGTGCAATCCTGCCAGGCCTGTCCCCAACTCTGTGTCACCGAAGGCCACACAGGTGGGTCAGGTCCCTCCCTAGCAGTGCTAACAGCCACTCCCAACAGGGTGACTCAAAGCCCCCTTGTGGCAGAGTTGACCCCCCATCCAAAGACTATTCACCCCCCCTC
>NW_023228420.1:0-294 GCF_002007445.2 Ailuropoda melanoleuca
TTCCCTCTCTCACTGGCTGTCTCTATCTCTGTCTAATAAATAAATAAAAAATCTTTAAAAAAAAAAAAAGAAAATTCTTCTACTGCTTTATATATCTGATAATTAGCCTGTTTAGATTTTCTGTGGTAAATTTAATTTTTTCTAGAAAATGATTCATTTCATGAAGATCTTCAAATCCACTTGCATATAATTGACCAAATGGTCTCTTAGGATTTAATTTCCTCTGTTTCTATCATTATCCCCCTCCTACCTTTATGAAACTTTTAATATTTGAATATTTGTGCTTTTTTTATT
>NW_023228420.1:303-3958 GCF_002007445.2 Ailuropoda melanoleuca
TTTTTTTATTGAATTAGTGGTTTGCCTATTGATTTTTTTTTCAAAGAACCAATCTTTAAATTAACTCATCCACTTCCTTTTTACTTTGTTAATTCCATCCTCTTGCTTTCTTTTGTTTGCGCCGTTATTTTTTCTAGTTTTTAACGTGGTTAATTCATTTATTTTTTTCATTTTTATTGGTATATACATTTAATGCTAAAATCTCTATTCTCATAACTTTCTAAGCTGTGTCCCACATATTCTACAACATCATGTATTCATTTTCACTATGTTCAAGATAGTGTGACTTTGTAGTTATGTCGAAGGGACTTCTGTGGGGTTTTGGGTTTTTTATTTTTTTTGGAAAAATTAATTTTTAGTTTTATTTCTTTAGACTGATGTTTATATTATTGCCACTCTTTTGAATTTACTGTGTTTGTGTGTGTCTGTATGACCTAAAATATGGTCAATATTCTTTAATGTTTTACGTGAACCTTTTAAAAACATATACTCTGAGGTTCGGGTCTTGACATGTCTCATAAGGTCAGCCTCATTGAGCTTTTATACTAAGCATTTTACTTATTTTTTCTACCTGGAACATGTTGTATCTCCTATTATGAATTTGTACTCTATTCTCTTGGAATCTTTAGTTTCCGGTTTGGGGAAGTGGTTTCTGTTACTGGGTGCATATACCTACTTCATTTTCACTGAGAAGTATACCCCTTAAAATTATTAGATACCCTTCTTTGTCTCTTTGCAAGGTTTTTGGTCTGGATGATGCCTTATCCAATAATGAGTTTGAGAAACGCACTTTATTTTTATTTGTGCTTCTTACTATACCTTCGTCCATCCTTTTATTTGTACTTTCTGTATCTGTTTTAGTAGGTATAATGTCACATTTGGCTTTGTTAATCAATCCTAAAATCTTAAGTTCTTCATATTTTAATAGGTCAGTCAAGTCCACTTACAATTATATGAAATTTTAATTTAATTTAATTATTTAACTTAATTTAATTTAATTATATGAAAGTTTAATATACTTTTTGCAAACTCTCCCCACCCTTCTCCCATTTTTGGTAGTTTATCAACTTCACAGTGTTGAGTCGCGTGATGCTCTCTCATTCGCAATCATCCGGAGTCTCAACAACTTGAATCAAGGCACATCACCTGCTTCCAGCCATTCCTCCCGCCAGAGTCTCTACTGGAGCTCATTCTCCTGTAAATTCCTCAAGAAGGGCTCACAGAAACAATATCCCTAAATTTTTTCACATTCATAATCGTTGGTTTCTGGCTTTTACATGAAAAGTCAGTTTGGCTGGAATCCTTGACTCGAATTTCCTTTCCTTGAGTTTCTTAATACATTACTCCATTTTCACTTGGCATAAAGCATTGGTATCATCAAATCTGATGACAAGTGACCTCCTTTCCTTTAAAAGTGACTTGCCTTTTTGTCTGGGTTCCACAGNCTTCGCAATCATCCAGAGTCTCAACAACTTGAATCAAGGCACATCACCTGCTCCCAGCCATTCCTCCCGCCAGAGTCTCTACTGGAGCTCATTCTCCAGTAAATTCCTCAAGAAGGGCTCACAGAAAAGTATCCCTAAATTTTTTCACATTCATAATCGTTGGTTTCTGGCTTTTACATGAAAAGTCAGTTTGGCTGGAATCCTTGACTCGAATTTCCTTTCCTTGAGTTTCTTAATACATTACTCCATTTTCACTTGGCATAAAGCATTGGTATCATCAAATCTGATGACAAGTGACCTCCTTTCCTTTAAAAGTGACTTGCCTTTTTGTCTGGGTTCCACAGATTTTTTTTTCTTTACCTTTAATGAATATACTTTACTAGAATATCTGCATTGGCCAGAGAAGCAGCTGGTTTCCCAAGGTATGCAGTATGCATTTTCAATATGTAGTTTCAAGCAAGTGTTCCTGAGCTTTGGTATTCTTCCCAGGGTCTTTTACTATAAGTACATCCGATGTTCTTCTAACATGTTCTGTTGTGTTTTTTGTTTTTTGTTTGTTTGTTTGTTTTTTAATAGATAGACTTTTTTTTCTTTTTTTCTCGATGCTTGAACTCACAACCCTGAGATCAAGTCACTCAACCAACTGAGCCACCCAGGTGCCCCCATAAATGGACTATCTTTTACAGATTTAGGTTCGCAGCAAAACTGCATGGAAGGTACAGAGATTTTCCCACACATTCTCTGCCTGCACATCTGCTCAGCCTTCCCATTATTAACATCTCCCGCCATAGCGGTATATCTGTTACGACCTATGAACCTGCAGTGACACATCTAATTGACCAAAGTCCATAGTTTACATTAGGGTTTAGTCTTGGTGCTGTACATCTTATGAATTTTGACAAATATGTAATGACATGCATCCATCATTATATTATCATACAGAACACATTTGCTGTTCTAAAAATCCTCCATGTTCCACCTTTTCATCCTTCCCATCTCCCTAACCCTTGGCAACCACTGATCTTTTCACTGTCTCTAGAGTTTTTTCTGTTCCAGGCGCCATATAGCAAGAATCATACAGTTCACAGCCTTTTCAGATTGGCCTCTTTCACTCATTAGTATGTATTTAAATTTTCTACATGTCCTTTTGTGGTTGGATAGTTCATTTCTTTTTAATGATGAATAATACTCCATCATCTGTATATACCACAGTTTATCCATTCATTTACTGAAGGATATCTTGATTGCTTCCAAGTTTTGGCAATTATGAATAAAGCTTCTATCAACACCCACATGCAAGTTTTTGTGTGGACGTAAGTTTTCAACACCTTTGGGTAAATACCAAAGAGCACAATCACTGGATCATGGTGAGAGTATATTTAGTTTTGCAAGAAACCATCACACTGTCTTCCAAAGTGGCAGAACCATTCTCCATCCTCACAGATCATAAATGAGAATTCCTGTTGCTCACCAGCCTTTGGTGTTGTCAGTTCTGGAATCAGGCCATTCTACCAGGTCTAGCGGCATCTCATTTTCATTTGCACTGCCCTGATGACATATCGCATGCAGCATTTTTTCGTGTGCTGATTTGTCATGTGGACATCTTCTTTGGTGAGGTGCTTGTTAAGGTTTTTGGCCCACTTGTTTATCAGTTTGTTTGTTTTCTTACTTTTGAGTTTCAAGAGTTCTTTCGCTATTTTGGCTAACAGTCCTTTACCAGATGTGTCTTTTGCCAGTTTTTTCTCCCAGTCTGAGGCTCATCTTCTCATTCATTTAACATTGTCTTCCCCAGAGCACAGGTTTCTAATTTTAATGAGTTTTCATGGGACACTTCACTGACCAAGCCACCCAGGTGTCCCTTCTCTTTCTTATCTTATTGCATTAGCTAAGACTTCCAGCATAATGTTGACAATCAGTGGTGAGAGTGGACATCTTTGGCTTGTTTCAGATCTCAGTTGGAAAACTTCAAGCTTCTCAATACTAAGATGTTAGCTGTAGGTTTTCTACAGTCTTCATGAAGTTGAGAAAGTTCCCCTCTATTTCTAGTTTACTGAGAGTTTTTACCATGAATGGGTGTTGGGTTTTGTCAAATGCTATTTCTGTACCTAATAATATGACCCTGTGATTTTTCCTTTTTTCTCAGTTGATGTGATAGATTATAGGAGTTGATTTTTGAATTTGAACTAGCCTTGCATACCTGGATAATAAAC
>NW_023228420.1:4150-4350 GCF_002007445.2 Ailuropoda melanoleuca
CAATACTAAGATGTTAGCTGTAGGTTTTCTACAGTCTTCATGAAGTTGAGAAAGTTCCCCTCTATTTCTGGTTTACTGAGAGTTTTTACCATGAATGGGTGTTGGGTTTTGTCAAATGCTATTTCTGTACCTAATAATATGACCCTGTGATTTTTCCTTTTTTCTCAGTTGATGTGATAGATTATAGGAGTTGATTTTTG
>NW_023228421.1:0-816 GCF_002007445.2 Ailuropoda melanoleuca
CACACACACACACACACGCACACATTTTTCAGTTGGCTCAAGCGGCAGAGTGGAAGAGCAAACATATGTAGGTTGCAGGCAAGGTTTGTGTCTTTGCTCAAGGACCTCGTGTGAAACCCCCTCACGTGCCCCTCAAGCCTTCATTTTCCTGAAGATGACAAGAAAAATAATGCATACCTAACAAAGAACTGGGGCTATTTAAATAAAGAGTGGCTTTAATTACTCAAGTGTCCTCCTCAGATCGCCTGCGAGAATATCCCTTACACCAGCAGGGATGGTAAACTTACTTTGGTCTACTTGCCAGAGAAATGCTTGGTTTGCTGTCCATCTTGGGTCTAGTAGAAGCTGTTGAGTGGGAAGAGATTTTCTAAACACAGAAAAAAGAATAAATAAACCTGTCAGGAGAAAAGAGTACAATCTATTAAAGGTTTTGATCGTCCTATTTGTCATAGAGAAATAACAGATGCATTAGTGCACACAGCACTTATAATTCAGAGATCATCGTTACACCAAATGACAAATGATGTTACTATAATTTACCATTTGTCTTTTTTCACATAGTTAAAAAACCATAATTACAAGAAATTGTGACAACTTGCCAATTAAACAGACTCATTCACCCACAGATGAAGCATGCATCTTTGCATTTTGCAAATTAAGTCCGGGTGTGTGAGGAGGATGAGAACCAAAGTTGTAGTACAGTGATTTATGAGACTGAACAGGTATACATTGAAAGTAAAACAGCTTCCACCTCTTTTCCAGAACATCTAAGCCACTTGGAAAATATCTCCAGTTATAAAAAACAAACAAACAAAC
>NW_023228422.1:0-816 GCF_002007445.2 Ailuropoda melanoleuca
CATCGGAATCCGGGGATGTACTGTATGGTGATTAACATAATATAATAAAAAAAATCATTAAAAATAAAAAATAAAAAAAAATACCAACAGCATTTTCACAGAACTTGATCAAATAATCCTAAATTCTGTATGGAACCACAAAAGATGCCGAATAGCCAAAGCCACCTTGATAAAGAAAAGCAAAGCTGGAGGCATCAGAATTTCAGATTTCAAGTTATATTACGAAGTTCTATAATGAAAACAGCATGGTACTGGCACAAAAATAGACACTTACATCAAGGGAACAGAATAGAAACCCCAGAAATGAACCCATAATTATATGGTCAGTTAATCTTCAATAAAAGAGAGAAGAATATTCAATGGGATACTGGATTGTCTCTTCAACAAATGGTGTTGGGAAAACTGAACAGCAACTTGCAAATGAATGAGACTGGACCACTTTCTTACACCATTCACAAAAAGATTCAAAATGGGTTAAAGAACTAAATGTGATACCTGAAACCATAAAATCCTAAAAGAGAACACAGGCAGTAACTTCTTTCACTCTGCCCATAGTAACTTCTTTCTAGATATGTCTCCTAAGGCAAGGGAAACAAAAGTGAAAATAAACTATTGGGGCTACATCAAAATAAAAAGCTGCACAGCAAAGGAAACAATCAAAACTAAAAGTCAGCTTACAGAATGGAGAAGGTATTTGCAAAGGACCTTTCTGATAAAAGGATAATATCCAAATATATAAAGAACTTAGAAAACTCAACACTCAAAAAACAAATAATCCAATTAAAAAATGGGCAGAAGATATGAACAGACATTTTT
>NW_023228423.1:0-816 GCF_002007445.2 Ailuropoda melanoleuca
TGTGTGTGTGTGTGTGTGTGTGTGTGTGTGTATTAGATATAGATACAGTCATCCTGTTAGATCTGTTTCTCTGGAAAACCTTAAGATACCTTGCCCAAGTTTCCCCTCACGACTCCACCCACGAAGGATACCCCCAGTAGGTACCTATCATATACTACCTGTAGTAATAGGTATACTCATGTGACCATCGAATCTTCCTTAAGAGAGTGGAAAACCCATTCAGGACAGGAGTGGCATCATGTACATGGGTGGAATTAATGCCCAGAAATGAGTCCAGAAGGCAGAGGAGACTTCCCAGACAAAAGGCAAAAGGCAAAGGGAGATACCTCAGTGACTGGCAAAGACACGAGGAGAGGGAAGCTCAGGGTGTCGAATACTGAACAGATCAGTCCAAGAAGAAAGAAGGGTCTGTGGAAGAAGTCGAGGGCAGTAGGAGGATGCAGACTGGCACCGCTTCCAGTGCCTTTGTATGTTTGTCTTTACCTGCCAGGCAATGGTAAGTCATTCAACCCTTCTTATAAAAGAAGGAAATGATGAAAACAAGTCTTTAAGAAGGATGCTTAGAGTTGGTGCACGCACTGTACTTTTTTTAAAGATTTATTTATTTTAGAGAAAGAGGGTGCGTGTGTGAGCAGGGGGAGGGGCAGAGGGAGAGGGAGAAGGAATCCTAAAGCAGACTCCCCACTGAACACGTACCCTGATGTGGGGCTTGGTCCCATGACCCTGAGATCATGACCTGCACCGAAACCAAGAGTTTGATGCTTAACTGACTGAGCCACCCAGGCACCCCTGGCATGCACACCATATTAAACAGAC
>NW_023228424.1:0-816 GCF_002007445.2 Ailuropoda melanoleuca
TATATATATATAATATCACTGTTCTCTGCTAGTATGTGCTAGGTTTTTCCAAGAACTTCTATTAAATCCTCGGTAACCGGTAGCACTTTGTTCAGGGAGTTGAGTGCAGGGTAGAATTTGTTTTGTGGTCAATAAGGCATTTTCCCAATGAGTGAAAAGTGGGAGTAAATTGGATTTTCCAGAGACCCATTGTGTCTTCCCCATCCCCGGAGGGCCCTCGTTGTGCCCCACTTGGGCTTCTGCCCTGCACTGGCTCTGTGTACCCCTAAAGTCTTGGGAGCACGCAGCCAAGCTGCAGGATGTTGCAAATAAAACGAGATTGTTATGAAAGAATGCTAAAAATGCCCTTTGTCAGAAATGCGGGGTTGGGTTTTTAAATCAGCTAAGAAATAGAGGCCAGGAGCTGGGATTTTATGCTTAGTAAGCCTGGCTCCAGATTGTTTGCAGACCCAAAGCAGCCTGTAAGTTCCCTGAGAGAAGACACTGGATACTGTTTGCTGTAGTGGCAGCAAACACAGTAGTGGATCCGTCCTTACAGCTGAGAGAATAGGTAAAGAACAGGGATGGAGAGAGTGAGACCTGGGTGTGAAGCCTGGCATTTCCACTCTCCTCATGGTACTGTATCTGAGCTTGATTTTCCCAACTGTAAATGAAGATGAGAGTCCTAACTGTACAAGGCTATCACGGGAATTAAGTAAGATACTACAGGTTAAAATGTTCCACATGTTGAAAAGAACTATGGAAGTGCAAGATATCGTCTTGGTAAGTAGCTCTCTGTTCTTCTCCGATGTCATAAAATAGAGTTAAATCACACTC
>NW_023228425.1:0-816 GCF_002007445.2 Ailuropoda melanoleuca
CTTCCTTCCAGCACGACCCCCTCCTTAAGCCCTGGCAACATCTAATCTGTTCTCCATTTCTGTAATTTTGGCATTATAAAAATGTTATACATGGGGCACCTACGTGGCTCAGCTGGTGAAGCGTCTGCCTTCGGCTCAGGTCATGATCTCAGGGTCCTGGGATCGAGCCCCAAGTCGGGCTTCCTCCTCAGTGAGGAGTCTGCTTCTCCCTTTCTCTCTCCCCTCCCCCCCACTCATTCTCTCTCTCTCTCTTTCTTAAATAAATAAATTAAATCTTTTTTAAAAAAAGGAATGTTATATAAACTTAGTCATTCAGTGTGTAACCTTTTGAGTTTGGCTTCTCTCACTCTGCAAACTTCTCTGAAGAGTCACCCAGCTTGTAATGTTCCCACAGTACTGACATACCATAGTTCTTTCAGCCATTTACTTGTTTGAAGACCAGCTGGGTCATTTCGAGTTTCTGGCTCTTACGAATAAAAGCTGCCATAAACATTCACATACAGACTTTTGAATGAAGAAAAATCTTCATTTGTCTGGGATAAACCTTATCACCCTTTATGTACTTTCACTTCTCTGGTTTATAATTATCTTTAAAAAAAAAATTTCGTTGACATACATTGAGAACTACACAGTGTTATAATTTTTGCTTCGATCATAAAATACAATTTAGAAAACTTAAGAGAGGCAGGAAAGCCTACTGTATTCACCCATATTTTTGCTTATTGATTTCCTTCTTCCTTTCCGATGTTCCAACATTCCTTCTTTTATCCTTTCCTTTCTGTTTAGAAATCTTCCTTTAATTATTTCAGAGTAGAT
>NW_023228426.1:0-782 GCF_002007445.2 Ailuropoda melanoleuca
GTGACTGCTTAAGGGAGGGTGAGGGTAGGACTGTATGGGGCAGCTCCAAGCCTTGGTTCTGTCTTCTAATTCTGTCCCTGTTCACCAGGATCCCATTTTCCAATACCTATGGTAATCATGCTGCTTAGTCCCTTTGCAGTATAACACTAGCAAATCCATATGACACGTGTTATGGGTCAGGCACCATTTTGAAGGCTGTACGTATAACAGATCATTCAGTCCTTGCAACCTATCCTTGATACACGGTTAATATCACCTTTTTACAATTGGAGACATTGAGGCCCAGAGAAGTCGCGTGATGAGTTCAAAGTCCTACAGCCAGGAAGTGGAGGAACTGGGCTTCAGATTCAGACTGTCCGACCCAGGTAACGTGCTGGTGATCACTACACAACACCACCCACCTGGGAAAATAAACTGGATGGAGGATATATATGGCAGCTAGCTTGGCAGAGGGTACCTAGTAAATGCCCGTGGTGGTGGTGATGATGTGTTTGTAGTTGGTGGCTGCAGGAGTTTAAGTGACAGTCCACGAGACGTGTAGCAAATCTTTTGGGAGTCAGGAATTTCTGCCAACTAGCTGTATGGTACCACTACAGATCACAGGAGGGGAGAGAGCATGTGGGTGTACTTGAGGTGCTGGGATGAGGACAGCTGAACATTGATTAATGAGATGCAAGGAGGAGGGGAGAGGGCATGTTACAGGCTCAGTAGCTGCTGTGGCTTCATAGAGGTTGCGTGTACCTAACCTTAGTTTTGTGAATGGAACACCTTGTATCGAGAAC
>NW_023228427.1:0-816 GCF_002007445.2 Ailuropoda melanoleuca
AAAAAAAAAGTCAAATTGATAGAAACTGAGGATCTAATGTATAGCATGATGTTGATGGTTGATAACACTGTATTGTATAACTGAAATTTGCTGAGAGTAGAACTTAAATGTTCTCACAAAAAAAAAAAAGAAAGAAAAGAAAAAAAATGAGTGAGGCAATAGATGTGTTAATTAACTAGACGGGGGATTCTTTCACAATGCAAATTATATCAAATCATCATGCTGTACACATTAAATATCTTACAATTGTATTTGTCAATTATATTTTAATATAGCTGAAAATAAAAAAGTGTAGGTGACTTTAGGATCCTTCACTGACTGCTAAGTGATAAGATGTGGGAAGGATTCAAGATTGAAGGACACTTTGAAATATATCATAAAGAATAAAATGTTAAATACAATCAGAGCAAGCTTTTCTTTTTTATTATTATTAATACACAACGTATTATTTGTTTCAGGGGTACAGGTCTGTGGTTCATTAGTCTTACACAATACACAGTGCTCACCACAACACATACCCTCCCCAATGTCCATCATCCAACCACTCCATTCCTCCTACCCTCCTCCCCTCCAGCAACCCTCAGTTTATTTCCTATAGTTAAGAGTCTCTTAGGGTTTGTCTCCCTCTCTGGTTTCTTCTTGTTTCATTTTTTCCTCTCTTCCTCTATGATCCTCTGCCTTGTTTCTCAAATTCCACATATCAGTGAGATCACAGAGTCTTTCTCTGATTGACTTATTTCACTTAACATAGTACCCTCTAGTTCCATCCATGTCATTGCAAATGGCAAGATTTCATTTTTGATGGCTGTGTAATAC
>NW_023228428.1:0-816 GCF_002007445.2 Ailuropoda melanoleuca
TCTGAGTTTATTGTTCAAATCTCCAGTGTCTGAAATTAGACTATTGTAAAGTTCTGGACAGTGGTAACCAACTGATCCCATCTGAAGGTTGACAAATGCTGAATATAAGAGGGCTGATCTGGCAGATATACAACTTGCTATTTTACACATTTAATTTAACTTACAGTTTATAATTTACTGGAAATGTCAAACACTGTAATTTAGCTTTTGTATGTTCCCAGTTTAGGAAGTATGGACAAGGAGTGAAATAATCTAGTACAACGGCTATTGCAAATATTTCCTGTCCCAAATTTCTCTTAAAATCAGCTAACAGCTTGCAACAGATTACTATGTTTTATACTGATTGCATTTTGGCTATGATGCTTGTATGCCATAAAAAGACAATCAGTACACTGAGCTGTAGTGTTCAGTGTGAAAAGAAATGCCTACTTCCTTCAAAATAAGAGCATTAATGATTATGGAAGCCTAACATAGTAGAAAACTTGAAAATATAATAGGTCTGGGAATTTAGAGAATATGAATAAACCAGAAGAAAAGGAGTTTGATGGGTACAGAATGTGAAAGAAAAAATGGGCAAAGTTGTATATAACAAGCGATTTGAAAAACTCCCTGCTTCATGGCAAACAGTGGTAATATTCACAGGATTTTTAGTCTAAAGACCTGACTAAATAAATAAAATGTGTTGGGAGATTGCAACAGATCTGCTTAACTCCCTCTCCCAGTTCTCAGAGAACCCAAGTGAATGTTCTAATTTTCTGTGAGTTAGGGAAAGATCATTATGCCTTGTATTGGTCTGGAGCAAGCTACAAACTGACA
>NW_023228429.1:0-816 GCF_002007445.2 Ailuropoda melanoleuca
TTCCCTCTCTTGCTGGCTGTCTCTCTCTCTGTCAAATAAATAAATAAAATCTTTAAAAAAAAAAAAAGAAGGAGAGTGAGGTTCAAATACTGGGAATGTGGGGAAGAGAAACAGATGTATAGAGGTGCTCTGTTCTTATTTGATTCAAGTCTTTGAAGGTGTGTGTCAAAGTGCTAAAGGGAAGCACAGGTTGGTAAATAAATAAATCCATAAGAAATGAATTGGACCATAGCACATCAAATTCCATTTATAAAAATAATTCTGTCAAAATCAGTTCAATTGGTATAACAGAAATAAAGTCATTTTCATAGAACATTATCACAGGATCAATGTCTCTCACTTTGAAAAAATAACCGTTTCCCCTTCACTTCGACACTTATTTTTGATAAATGCTTCAGCTTTGCCTCAGTATTAATTTCTCAGCCAGGTACTATTATGCTGTGACAACCTTCTATTCCATTGTCATTGTGTCAGGTTATTGAAAAGGATAATGAGTAGATATATTTGCCTTTAGAATGTTAAGAAATAAATGGCATTCTTATTCCTTATTTATCTATAGTACTTCCTAATTTCAGAGAATGGTTCTAGTGATAATTACTAGATTTTTACATTGGTAGAAAACTGAAGTATATGTTAATAGTAGCATAATTTGATACTTATGAATTGTTTTCTTCTACAAATATAGAAATTTAGTAATCATCATTAAGATTACTCTATTAAAATCTGAAAACAGCAAATTATTGCTTTGAGTAATCTGGTCCATTATCTCTTAAGTAATATAGAGAGATGTTGGGAGCTTGTCTTTTTTTTTTTTTT
>NW_023228430.1:0-816 GCF_002007445.2 Ailuropoda melanoleuca
TTTTTTAAATGGAATTGCTGCCTACCATATCATCCCTTACAGATTAACAATACACCTGAACATGTTATATAAGATCTGAGAATTCCTACTGTAAAGACATTTTGACCGTTCGATCCAACATTTTGAAAAGTACTTATAAAACACTGAACAATGATATTTTCAAGGTCACCATTATATCATTATTGTTCTTATTTGATAATTCTACTCCAAGCAACCTATATTGAGGGAGAATAACTATGAAACTGCAGAAAAAATGTTCCACATAATAATCTCCTTGACTGCAATTACCCTGACACATATTCTCAGGCCAAAAGTTCTTAATATTTAAGATAGACAATCAAATTGAATACAAGAATATCTAAAGTAGTCATGGTTGAAATAATAAAAAAAAAGTCTTGGGCTCGATTATCACATTAAGAAAGAATCAAGAGGATGCCTGGGTGGCTCGGTCAGTTAGGCTTCTGCCTTTGGCTCAGGTCATGATCCCAGTGTGCTGGGACCTACACCCGTATCAGGCTCCTTGCTCAGCAGGGAGCCTGCTTCTCCCTCTGCCTGCTGCTCTCCCTGCTTGTGTGCTCTCTTTCTATCCCTCTCTGACAAATAAATAAGTAAAATCTTCAAAAAAAAAAAACAGGAAGAATCAAGGGTTCATTCATGTGTATATCTCAAGAAACAGCAAAAGATATGCTCAACAAATATATGTTGGGTTCACTGATTCTAATATGTTGATTATTTGGAAACAAGCAGACATTCTTGTATTTGTACATAAATCTTTGATTATTAGGATAGTCCAGAAAACTGTTTCTTTTAAACATG
>NW_023228433.1:0-816 GCF_002007445.2 Ailuropoda melanoleuca
GAGAGAGAGAGAGAGATCCGGGAGCACGCGTGCATGTGCGAGTGAGGGAAGGGACAGAGGGAGGGGGAGAAGAAGAGGGAGAATCGTAAGCAGACTCCCCACTGAGTACAGAGCCTAACGCAGGGCTCAATCTCAAGACCCTGAGATCATGACCTGAGCTGAAATCATGAGTCTGAGGCTTAACCACCTGAGCCACCCAGGTACCCCTTACATGTGTATTTTCAAATCTTGTTCCTTTCTGTGTAATTTAAGAGTCATATTCTATAGAAAGTAGATCAGTATTTTACAATTGTGGCTTCTCTTATTTTGATGTTAGGCAAAGGAAGCCGTGCAGTTGGAATTTGTAGTGCTCCAAATGCTAATTGGCAGCATATCAAAGGCCGTTTAATTTTTTCTCTGAAGTAAATTCATTTGGTGGCTCTCCCCCGGAAGGATCAAAAGCCGAAAGGATTAAGTACAAACAATGACGTATAGTGTTTTTTTTAAGATAGTAATATATTTAAATAGAAATTCTGAATCTACAGAGAAACTACTAAACGATAGGCTGTGTAAAGGCAAAGGCAGAGCTTTTAACTCATGTGGTTGGTGCTTAATATAATTTTGTTGGTAGTATCAAGATGACTTTGAACTGTGCTGGATGAATTAAAATTACATGTTGTATTTACATCTGAAGTAAAAAATCAGGGTTGGATTTTTACCTCAAATTTAGGTTCATTCTAAGATACTGTATATTTTATACCTTCTGCCAAATTTATGTTGTTTTTAATGTAACTGATGGGGGGCGCCTGGGTGGCACAGCGGTTAAGCTTCTGCCTT
>NW_023228434.1:0-816 GCF_002007445.2 Ailuropoda melanoleuca
AGTGTGATAACTATAACCAACCATACTGTATTATATACTTGAAGGTTGCTAGGAAAGTAGATCCTCAATATTCTTAGCACAAAATAAATAGTTATGTGAAGTGATGTAGGTTTTAACTTGTTACTACAATCCTTTCATAATACATACATATATCAAATCACTGCATTATACACCTTGAACTTATGCAGTGCTATATGTCAATTATATCTCAGTAAAGCTGGGTGAAATGAAATGAACATGTGGCCTCGACATACAATGGAATATTATTCAGTATTGGAAAAGAAGGAAGTCCTTCCATATGCCACAACATGGATGAACCTGGAAGACATTAATGCTAAGTGAAATAAGCCAGTCACAGGAGAAATAATGCATAATCCATTTATATGAGATGTAAAAGAGATAAAAGGGATTCAAAATACACTTACTAAGATGAGTACTCAGTAATGTATAGAATTGTTGAATCATATCGTACACCTGAAACTAATATAACATTATCTTAGTTATACTTCAATAAAAAATAAAATAAAAATAAACTTAAAAATAAATTCAAAAAGAGTCAAACACACAGAAGCAGAGAATGAAGCCACTCACAGGGGCTTCCAGAGGCTGGGGGTAGAAAGAAACAGGTAGTTGTTCAGTTGGTATAAAGTTACAGTTATATAGATGAGTAAGTTCTAGAGATCTTCTGTACAATATCATGCCTATAGTTATAAATACAGTGTTGTGTACTTAAAAATCATTAAGGGGGGAGTATTTGTGCTAACTGTTCTTACCACATACCTAAGAAGAAAACAAGAGAAGTCTTTTGAAGGTGAT
>NW_023228435.1:0-817 GCF_002007445.2 Ailuropoda melanoleuca
AAAAAAAAAAAAAAAACAAAACTAGAAAGGTGAAAGAACTTTGAATCTTATCCATCACTCCAAAACTGTTAGTCTTTTATCACATGGATGAAAGGATATATTAGCTATAGTGTAGTATCTGCCCTATATTTATGCAGAACTAAGAAACTCTGCTCCCTACAGAATGTTTGGGTTCTGACTTGGAGCCACCAGTGTGAGGTCAGCTCACGTTGCCACGTGGACTTCCTCCATGGAACCAAGTCAACCAATGGGGATACTAACGGGATGGGGCGTGGGAGGAGGCTCATCTGTGGGCATAGATAATAAAGCCGGGGCCCTGCCCTCAGGGATGTACAGACCAGTGAGGAGGCAGCAAAGATCAATTATAATTCAATGGGACACATAAGAGGCAAACAGAGAACACAGTAGGGCTCTGTAGTCAGAAGCCTGCATTCTAGTCCTAGTCTCTGGCTTTCTTGACATTTCTGCTTGATCAGGTTACTTAAACCCTTTGGGTTTCAGTTTCCTCTTCTGTAAAAATAGGAGAAAGAAACAGCACCTACCTCACAGGGTTATAGCAATGTCTGAATAATGTAATCCATGCAAAGCTCAAAAATAGTGCTGGCACTCAACATTATTAGTTCTTGTTGTAATATGGGAAAGTATTTGCAAAAAAGCAATTCAGTACACCTCCACCCTCTGGGTACTGTTCAGAACCCTAGACCCCTTTGGCTCCCTCCAGAAGTTTTTTTAAAGGAGATTAATTGAGGGGCGCCTGGGTGGCACAGCGGTTAAGCGTCTGCCTTCAGCTCAGGGCGTGATCCCGGCGTTCTAGGAT
>NW_023228436.1:0-817 GCF_002007445.2 Ailuropoda melanoleuca
AAAAAAATAAAGACAAATGAAAATGAAAACAATGGTCCAAAATCTTTGGGATGCAGCAAAAGCTGTTCTAAGAGGGAAGTTTATAGCAATATAGGCCAACCTCAAGAAAAAAAAAATCTCAAACATAACCTTACACCTAAAAAAGCTAGGGGGAAAAAAACCCCCCAAAAAACCCTAAAACCAGCAGAAGGAAAGAAAGATTAGAGCAGAAATAAAATAGAAACTAAAAAATAGGGCAGATCAATGAAACCAAGAGCTGGTTCTTTGAAGAGATCAACAAAACTGATAAACTTCTAGCTAGACTCATAAACAGCAACAACAAAAACTCTTCCACACCCAAATACACAAAATCACAAGTGAAATAAACACCACAGAAATACAAACAATTGTAAGAGGATTATTAAAAAGAAAAAAAGAAGAAAAGATGCCAACAAACCGAACCACATAGAAGAAATGGATAATTCCTAGAAACATAACCTTCCAAAACCGAATCAGGAAGAAATAGAAAATTTGAACTGATTACCAGCAATGAAATTGAATTAGTGATCCAAATATTCCCCCAAAAAACAGAAGTCCTGGACCAGATGGCTTTACGGGAGAATCTACCAAACATTTAAAGAAGAGTTAATACTGGGGCGCCTGGGTGGCTCAGTTGGTTAAGCATCTGACTCTTGACTCAACTCAGGTCATGATCTCACAGTTATGAGATCAAGCCTGGTGATGGGCTCTGCACTGGGCATGGAGCCTGCCTAAGATTATCTCTCCCCCTCTGTCTCTCCTCCTGGCCCCCCCTACCCTGACTCATGCTAAAAAAGGA
>NW_023228437.1:0-782 GCF_002007445.2 Ailuropoda melanoleuca
TTGGCATTAAGGTCAAAGGCAAGAGTCTAGTCTCTAAGCAGGACGAAGCCAACCTGGATTGAGGGGATAGTAACAGTACCAGTCACAACCCCAACAACGACGACCATGATGGAGATAGTTGTAGGAGTTATTTGCTGAAGGCCTACTACATTTTAGATACCTCACATACATTATCCTATAATTTAATTTTCACTACAGCCCTGCAACTCTGGGCTCCCTGTTCTATTCCTGTCTTCACCCACCTCTCTGCCTTGTTCTGAATCCTTCACAGAGCCACAGGAGAAGGTGAATCCTTTTTCCCCAGCTCTGGGTTGCTTGTTTTTGGCATTTCCTTCTAAGCAATGATCGTGGCACAGACTTGACACTGGAACACAAATTTATTACCCAATGCTGACTAAACACTATCAGTCGAAGTAGTTATGGGTAAATGGTGTATAAAGCTCTCTCCTGGATGCATAGATTCGGGTTAACCTCTTTCTAGATGCCTCATTTTCTTTCCTTTTACAAAATTCACAGACTTCTCCCCAGGTTCTTTCCTAGGTGGAGCTAAGTAGGCTCTGATGCCACCCCTAATTATGGCTTATTTTATTTCATGTGGTGCCTCATTATAATGCAGTTATCAGACATCAGAGGCATCTTGCCAGGGCACCTGGGTATTGGAGTATGCTCAGTATGGATTAAACCAGGAACATGAGCTTGAGTGGGTCTCATCTGTCTTTGCTCTTGGTTAATCTCCCTCTGGATATAAAAGAATGCAAACTATGCCTATGCTTTCCCGTTTT
>NW_023228438.1:0-817 GCF_002007445.2 Ailuropoda melanoleuca
CAAAGATATTGCAGGTTTGGCTCCAGACCATGGCAATAAAGTGAATATTACAATAAAGTGAGTCAAATGAATCTTTTCGTTTCCTGCTGTATATAAAAGTTATGTTTACACTATCTGGTATCTATTTAGTGTGCATTAGCTTTGTATCTAAAAATAGTACACGCTTTAATTTAAAAAAATGCTTTATTGCTAAAAAATGCTAGCCATCATCTGAGCTCTCTGCAAGCCACAGTCTTTTTCCTATGGAGGGTATCACTTCAATGTTGATGGCTGCTGACAGATCAGGGTGGTTGCTGAAGGCTGGGGTGGTTGTAGCAATTTCTTAAAATAAGACAATAGTGAAGTTTGACCCTTAACTCACTCTTCCTTTCACAAACAATTTCTCTGTGCCAGTCAATGTTCTTTGATAGCATTTTAATTATAGTAGAACTACTTTCAAAATCAGATTCAATCCTCTCAAACCCTGCTGCTGCTTAATCAACTAAGTTTATGTAGTATTCTAAATCCTTTGTTGTCCTTTCAACAATCTTCCCAGCATCTTCATCAGAAGTAGTTTCCATTTCAAGAAACCACTTTCTCTGCTCATCCATAGGAAGCAACTCCTCATCCACTCAAGTTTTATCATGAGATTGCAGCAATTCAGGCTCCACTTCTAATTCTAGTTCACTTACTGTTCCTACCACACCTGCAGTTACTTCCTCCACTGAAGTCCTGAACCCCTGAAGGTCATTCATGAGGGCTGGAGTCAACTTCTTCCAATCTCCTGTTAAGGACAACATTTTGACCTTTTCCCATGAATCACCTGTGCTCTTAATGG
>NW_023228439.1:0-817 GCF_002007445.2 Ailuropoda melanoleuca
ACTCAGAAAACAACTATACCAGTCAGGAATTGGGAAGAGCTGAATAGGTGGAAATAATTGTTGGACATTTTAGTTAATTGCAATGGAGAAATGAGGATTCCACAAGGACAAGTGGAAACATTGGCTGTGGTAGTAGAAATACCGTTTTCAAAACAAGGGAGGTGCTAATCACACGGGGCCAGACCGGGGCTGGAGAACTGTGTTCTGTTCAGGGCGTCACACTTAAGAGGGCAGTGATATCCTGGAACATATTTGCAGAAGACTGACCAGCACGGCAATGGGTATAGAAGCCCAGGACAGCCAGGGATCAGCAAAAAGAATGGTGAATGTCCTTTTTCCATTTCTGGGAGAAAGGGTCCAGTTAGCAGGACCTGATAGATAGCTGCCCAGAGACTTGGGACCAAAAAACAAAAAAAGCTTCAGGAAAACAGAATTTTTGCTTAGTTGAGGGAAGAAATTACACTTCTTCTTTTTTTTTTTTTAGTCTCAAACTGCCTTCTCTTCTCCACTGCTTCAGACATCGTCTCCTCATAGTAGCCAGAGAGACCTGTGTTTATTATATAATGTAGTCACATGGTTCAGAAACAAACCAGCCAACCAACCAACGAAAGAAAAAGTGTAAAAACAAATACGAATACAGGGAAAAGCTTCCCTTCCACCCCTATGCTCTGGTAGGGATAGCGTGGCATGGTCCTTAAGAACACGATCTCTGAAACTGTGCGGCCTGGGTTTGTATCCCAGTCGGGCTGCTTACTAGCTGTGTGACCTCAGGCAAGTTCTTTACCCTCTCTGAGCCTCAGCTTCTTCAACTGAAAAA
>NW_023228440.1:0-817 GCF_002007445.2 Ailuropoda melanoleuca
GTTATGGGATCGAGCCCCACATCAGGCTCCTCTGCTACGAGCCTGCTTCCTCCTCTCCCACTCCCCCTGCTTGTGTTCCCTCTCTCACTGGCTGCCTCTATCTCTGTCAAATAAATAAAAATAAATAAAATCTTTAAAAAAAAAAAAGATTATGTCTCAGAGTTTCAGATCCTATAAAAAAAATAGGGGGATAAAAATACATATCTCAGACCATATCCATAGCCATGCTGAAGCCCGAGTTCTCTGTGGACATGACCTGGGAAGGCAGCTCTAAAGCTATCCATAAGGTGCTCGACAAGCTGGGAATAGTTGAGTTTGATATTGACCTGCCCAACAAGAAAGTATGCATCAACTCTGAGCACAGCACAAACATTCTGTTGGAGGCCCTGGGGAAAACAGGAAAGCCTCATTTCTACCTGGGCCCTGAGAAATGAGGGCCTGGAGCCCTGGTCCCAAAATGGACCAAAGAGGGCAGGACGCTGATCCTCTCCTGCCTTCCAGACAGAAGTGGGCCTGGCAGTCCTACTCAGTGATCAGAGTTCCTGCAGAGACCCTCACTTGTCCTGCTACTCCCTAGCTTCCCTGTAATAGAGTTGAGCTGCTTTTGTTGGAAAGAAAATACATATTTCAGAAGACTGTTCTAAATGAGCTAATACTTTGTAAAGCGTGGACTATAGTAGAAGTCATAATTTTTTTTTAAAGATTTTATTTATTTATTTGACAGAGAGAGAGGGAGCCAGCGAGAGAAGGAACACAAGCAAGGGGAGTGGGAGAGGAAGATGCAGGCTCGCAGTGGAGGAGCCTGATGTGGGGACTC
>NW_023228441.1:0-817 GCF_002007445.2 Ailuropoda melanoleuca
AACACTCCAGGCACACACTTTTTTATCTCCTAATTCTTGCTACATATGACATCCCTAGCACAAGAGTTTCACGACTTACCTGCACAGAACATCCCAGGAACCCCTGGTCTGTACCCTGCCTCAGCTGTAGCCACCTGACCAGGGCAAACCCTGCACCAAATGTGCTGAGACAACCTAACCCACACCAGCCCTGGCTTTAGTTGCCCTGCCACAGCATCCCATGTACTAAACATTCAAGGATACCCAAGCATGCACCCAGTTCAGATACAGCTCTCCTGTCAGGGCACCCACTGTATGGATCACCACAGGATGCCCCAGACCATGTTACACCATGGCTCCAGCTACCCCGCTAGGCTCCAGCTACCCCACTAGGGCAGCCCCTGCTCAGAGTGCACAGGACATCCCAGCCTGCACCCCTCTTTGCTTCCACCTAACCCACTAGGTTAGGTGGTGCCCTCCAAGCAAGGAACTCCAGCACACTTCAGTCTGTAGCAACTTTGGCTTTAGCTATCCTGCCAGGGCACTCTTTCATGGAGTCACAGGAATACCCTGGCCCATGCCCACTACACCTCTAGCCATCCCATTAAGGAAGCCCCAGCATGGAGTGCCCCAGGACCACCAAACCCATGCCACCCACAACTCCAACCACCCAGTCACTGGACACACACAGTCTACACAGATGACCTTACACAAGACCATCCCTTCAATGTTAGAAGTAGCTGTTCTGCCTAATTCATAGGAATAAACACAAAGGCAATGTGAGGAGACAAAGGGATATGCTCCAAATAAAAGAATATAAGACAAAACCTCAGAAAAT
>NW_023228442.1:0-817 GCF_002007445.2 Ailuropoda melanoleuca
AACTATGTGCCTCTCAAGTTTGGACAAACACCACCTCTCATCTGGATTTTTCTAGCAGCTTCTTACTGGCTCCTGAGCCTCCTCCTAAGAGCAAAACAAGCTTCCCAAAACACACATCTGACCCTCTCCCACAGAGAAACTTCCACAGCACCCCACAGCCCTGGAATAAAGTCCAAACCCCTGCGAACGGTTGACCTGGCCCCGGCCAGCATCTCCTGCCAACACCCCATGCTCCCTCCTGCGTTCAGGCCGTTCTGTTCCCTTTTCCTGGCCCATCACACCATCCTCTTCCCACTGGCAAGCTCTTCAAGAAACTAAACCCCCTGACCCCCACCCCTCCCCCTGCCAGAAGGGAGGCATCACCCCCTCTGCCCATTATCAGAACTCTCCCCTCTAGACAATTGCCTCCTTTCACCAGGCTTTACCCCTCAACGTTGTGACTGCTGGCCTCCTCTTTGACACAATGTCTTGAAATAGTTATTGCTCGTATGCACGTACGCAGGCATGAAGCACATTTAAAATATTTCGCAGGGGTTCTTTTTCTGAATTGGTCAAAGATGTATTCTGGAGATGCTGTGAAGGAAGATAGTCTCAGGGCCGGACAGTGGGCCATTCCATTCTCCTGTCAAAGTCAGTCTTGAATAAAAGCCCCCGGGACCTCCAAGTGAGGGGGGGGGGTCCTCCACCCCCAGAATCTGGGGTGAGGGTTGCAACCAACATCAAGAATCAGCACTGGGCTGCCTCAGTGGACTGCTGGAATGTGATGCCAGGAGGACACATGCTACGTGGCCCTGTGTCTGCGACATAGTAGGTGCTC
>NW_023228443.1:0-817 GCF_002007445.2 Ailuropoda melanoleuca
TCTCTATCACACGCTCTTGGCTCAGTTGTGTGCCCTTCTTCCACACTTTTCTACCCTGCATATCAGGTGGGTCCTTATCATACTATCTACATCACAGTGTGGTTTTCTGTTTATCCATAGGTCTCCCAATTGACCATAAACACCTAAAGTGAAAAGACCAGAGCTTATTCATGTCTGAATCCTTCATTTTTATCACAGTGCTTTGCTCTCAGTAAGCTCTCGAGAGATGTGTGTTGCATTGAATTAAAATGACTTTCACTTAGGTTTAACAGTAGACTACTCATTGCTTACCCAACTTACTCAGGGGACAAGACTCTGGTCTCATTTTCATTTGCATCCTGGCCATGATCTGGACTACTGTCAATCATCATGGAATACAGAAAAGCAGACTGAGCTATGATGAGCCAAACTAGCTATACATAAGATATCCTTATTAGCAAAGAGTCCAGGCAATCAGACTAGTTAATTGCTGCTTATGGTTATCATGGAAATGTGGTTATGACTTTGACATCAGTTTATCTTGCCAAAACTTCCTTTCACTTGAAAAATATTTATGATATAACAATTGCAAAAATAACTACATTTAGTGAACATTTCCAGTATTCCAAATACCTAGATAAATGAGATTACTATTTCAGTTAACTGTACGAATAATATTATCAGATAACAGCCCTCTAGTATTTGTCCATTTTAAAGTATTTTGGCTTGTATTTAAAAATAAATGACAGAAATGAGAAAATTGCATAATTCCAGGCAAAATTCTTTTTTTTTTAAAGATTTTATTTATTTATTTGACAGAGATAGAGACAGCCAGCAA
>NW_023228444.1:0-1515 GCF_002007445.2 Ailuropoda melanoleuca
AGAACTCATGGAAAAACAGTACACAGCATGGCTAGGTGATGGCAGAGCTAAGCCTTGTGTCTGTGTTTTCTGTAGTTGTTGCTGGCTGATCATGTAAACCTCATTTTTCTCTGATCGTGGCTGGTGCTCAGAGGTGTCTTTGAATTGATTCATATACATGCTGCTGGTGGCCATTCTGATTGCATTTCACAAGAAAGTCATGAAGCTACCTCGGTTAATGTTTTGTCCACTTATATCAGTGGAGCACAAAGTTCTAACAATTATTTGAAGGAGAAAAGCTCTTCTAGAGAATAATGAGAATAGAAAGTGAAGTAACTAATAGGCTGGAAAGGAAGCTTTCATTGTCCCTCAGCAAAGGGATAAGTAAAACTTGGTAGTGCCTCAGGATGGCAACAGTCTTCATCAAAAATGTAATACACAAATGTGGTGGAAGGAGCATTACTTTTTACTGATGTGGTCAATATTGCTTTGCTTAGTCAACTAATTTTCAAAGTTGCACTGTATGTAGGCCTAAAAAGTCCAGTGTTACTAGCTAAGTTTTATGAACTCTGGGTGTTTCATATATTGGACTTCACAGATAGAGTGGATGAGAGGAAACGTTGTGTATGTTACACAATCTATTATGTTATCCATATATTAGTCAGCCATAGAAGTAAAAAATAAAACACCCCCCAAATCCCTTTTTAACCATGTCAATGACTTTAGAGCCACCCCTATAAAATCTCTTCCTTATAGAATTTTTTGAAGCACAAATTCAGTGGCCATTTCTGAAGTTTACATTAGTACATCTAGGGTTTCTATAGAGCAGGGGCCAGTAAACTACAACATAAGCAGGAAATCTGAGCTGCCAGCTTGTTTTTGTAAATAGAATTTTATTGGAACATAGTTCTGATTTTTATTTTTATTTATTTATTTATTTTTTTTTAAAGATTTTATTTATTTATTTGACAGAGATAGAGACAGCCAGCGAGAGAGGGAACACAAGCANCACAAAGCCTAAAATATTGACTATTTCACCCTTTACAGAAAGAATTTGCTGACTCCTGCTATAGAGAGTAGATGGGGTAAATTGGTATGGACATGAACTCAGTATATGAGGAGGAACTTTTTTCACTGTGACAGGACACGTTATGGTGTCTGGGTCTGCAGACCCCAGGTATGGATGGGGCTTCAGTTATGGCTGGATCTGTGGACATAAAGGATGGCACCAGGACTCTCATTCTCTACCTTTTGCGCTTGCTTTTTGTTGTACTGGTTTCATTCTCAGGCATGCTGTCTTCACATGATAGAAAAGATGGCCAACAGCAGATCTGGGCTTATATGGCCCTTAGTTCTTACTGATGTACTTGCTCTGGAAAAGAGACCCTCTTACTCCCAGCATCTGTTATAACTCCTCCCCCATTCCATTGGACCGTGATTGAACTGGGCGCCCAAGCTGAACCTATTTTGTGTTTAGGAGGGTAGAGGGGTCTTTACTGAGCATTTTGTGTTACAGGCCCCTCCTCCACTGAATGG
>NW_023228445.1:0-817 GCF_002007445.2 Ailuropoda melanoleuca
ATCTCAGGCTGATTCCATGGATGTTCAGGATGGTCTGGTACCTATCCAGCTCGACTCAGGGGACCGGCTGAGAAAGCGGTCCCCTACAGCTCCGCCATCTTAACTCCTCCTCTCTCTACTCAGATCTTATGATCATTTGGAGTGGCTAGGATCATTTTAAGGTTTAACATCCCTTCCCCAGCTAGCCTTGATACTGCTATGCCTACAGATACCCTGCATGTCTGTGATATGCCATGCAGTATGTTAGTTCCTGGTATTACAATAGGGCACAGGGACATTTTTCCTCTTCCAACAAGCTAGGAGGGTATGTAGGAAAATAAGTAATTATAATAGGATGTGAGAATGGCCCGTGACAACAGAACAGTAAAAGACATACCTAATCCAGACCGGGGTTGGAGATGGTACTGACTAAGGAAATTTATACCTAAACTAGGATCTGAAGAATAAGTAGGGGGTAGTTCGCCAGAGAAGGGAGATTCGAAAAATGACATTCCAGGGCTGAGGTGACAAAGCCAGGAGGAGAATCAAGAAGATGGCACAACAATTCTGTTTGTACCAATCATGGCAATTCAGATCCTTGAGTGCATACCAGAAGTGCCTTCTCTATCATAAGGGAGACTGTATTTTGGTGATAACATCTTGATAATACATATAAGTGGAAGACCCATTCCTCCGCCTGAGAGGAAATCCAGTTCTTGTCTTCAAACCTGAAAAATATCACAGGACTAGAGATGGACAGTACTTGGGCTTCCTTAAAGCAGTGTCACAAAAAGACCAGGACTTATAAGTCAGAATCTAGTACTGGCATTTATTAGCT
>NW_023228446.1:0-817 GCF_002007445.2 Ailuropoda melanoleuca
TTATTTTAATTATTACCATAAACCTAGGAGAATGATCTTTGGGTAGAGGAACAAATGGCTAAGCAAATAATAAGATCAGGAGAGTCTAAAAGAAAATGGTCTATACCTTCCTGTCTATAAATGTATCCTATACTTGCACAAGTATGCAAGTATGAAAGATGCATACATAAGGATTTTCGTTGTTACATTGTTCGTAAATGCAGAACACAGGCTGTCTTTGACTTCGGCTAATTGATCATGATGTCTCTAGTGCTGAATTAGATGAACAGTCTACTTAATTTGTATGAGAAAACATCCTGGGCCTGGTGAGCAGAAGTTGGATGAAATCGCCGTGGTAGGAAGTTTCCACCAAGCCCTGTATCTGAACTCTTTCAGACCCAGAGCCCCTGGAATGAAGTAGAATTTGAGTCCCCTAGAGGAAGGAGCTTGCAGCATTGCCAAAAATGTATCCTCTAAGTCCCTCTCCTGGACTTCTTTGTGATAAAAGTCAATGGAAAACTAGAGGCAGGACTGTGACAGGCCCAGACTGTCTAGGCATGAAGATTTAGATCACTTCATCAGACAAGGAACAGCTCTAGCCAAGGTACTTACCAAAGGCAAAGAAACATGAAAAGGGTCATAGGAGAAGGTAGCTCTAAATACCAAGTGTAACCCTGGGACAAGTTACAAAAACAAAGATGGTAATGGTTGTGAGCATTTCTTTCGTAGTTTGGTCTAAATGTATTTGCGTATATATTCACCAATTCTGTCTTCCCCTTTGCATTTCTCAAACATAAGATGTGTTCATCTCATTACAAAAAAAAAAAAAAAAAAAAGG
>NW_023228447.1:0-817 GCF_002007445.2 Ailuropoda melanoleuca
TTACAGTTTCGTGGTAGACACACCACTGGTAATACGTGTTTTCAAAGTATTTTCATTTAGCATTTTGTTCTATTTCATTCCGAACAGTAAATGAGTGACCTCCCTACTTTAGGAATTTTAAAAAATTGTATTGTCTACACACCAAAAAGAATGAAAAAAGGATTCAGAAGTAAATTTCTAACTCCAGTTTTAAGAAATAGCTTTCATCATGATTTTTCCTTTAGCCAGCTTGCAAGCAGAAGTCATAGAGCAAATGAGTCCAATATCGCTCCCCCAGAACTCAGCGAACATCGGCACGTTTGGGCCCACCGATCAAACTCCAGGTGGCCCACTACTGGCTGCTAAGTCCTGGTTTAGTTTTAGTTAAAGCAGAGAAATGCCTTCATTTTCATCATCTACCAAACAGAAATCCAGGCCGTGGGCCTCATAGGCCTGCTTAAGTGCCCAGTGCTTCCACGAGGCAGTGGAGAGAGAATGCCGCACCCCCACAGAAAGGTCTGCCAGGCAGCACACAGCGAACTCAGCAGCAGTCCTAGGGACCTTAGAACACATTACTTGGCCCACATATTACAAAGCATTCAAAAAGTTATCAAACATTATCATGATGTTCACCAGCAGGAGCAGAGCCAGAAAGCAGCAGTGCATGCACACACATAGACATCTGCACGCGTGGGCAGGCACACACCTGCACACACAAGCACACAGGCATGCACATGCGTGTTTTCACACATGCAACAGACACGTGCACACAACCATTCATGTGTGCATATAAGACAGATGCACAAAGAAACCCCTGGTCCCACATCCACATGCACAC
>NW_023228448.1:0-783 GCF_002007445.2 Ailuropoda melanoleuca
ACAGATTAATTACGAAGAGATGGAAGCAGTGATCAAAAACCTCCCCATAAACAAGAGTCCGGGGCCTGACGGATGCCCCGGGGAATTCTACCAAACATTCAAAGAAGAAATAATTCCTGTTCTCCTGAAGAAGCTGTTTCAGAAAATGGAAACAGGAGGAAAACTACCAAACTCATTCTATGAGGCCAGTATTTCCTTGATCCCCAAACCAGGCAAAGGCCCCATCAAAAAGGAGAATTACAGACCGATATCCCTGATAACAATGGATGCCGAAATTGTCAACCGTATCCTAGCTAATGGGATCCAAGAGTACATTAAAGGCACTATCCATCGTGACCAAGAGGGGTTCATCCCTGGGATGCGAGCGTGGTTCGACATTCGCAAATCGATCAGTGTGACACATCATATCAAGACAAGAGTCAAGAACCGTATGATCCTCTCAATTGATGCAGAAAGAGCATTTGACTAAATAGAGCATCCTTTCCTGGTTAAAACCCTCCACAGTGTAGGGATAGAGGGTACATTCCTCAATTTCATAGAAACCATCTACGAAAAGCCGACAGCGAATATCATTCTCCATGAGGAAAAGCTGAAAGCCTTTCCCGTTGACACCACAAGGATGCCCACGCCCGCCATTATTATTCCACATAGCACTAGAAGTCCTTGCGGCAGTAATCAGACAACAAAAGGGGATAAAAGGTACTCAAATCGACAAAGAAGAAGTCAAACTGTCTCCCTTCGCAGATGACATGATACTCTATATGGAAAACCCAAAAGACTCCA
>NW_023228449.1:0-817 GCF_002007445.2 Ailuropoda melanoleuca
CGTGTGCCCTTGTTTTATAGGGATCTTAGGGATGTGGGCTTCTTGATTTTTCAGCCTGCCTTCTGGGGGAGCGTCTGCCACGCCGATACTCAAGCAACCCTTTTTGGGTAGTCTCCCAGTCCCCTGCGAGGGGGGATGGGAATGGGTACAATGTTAGCCAGTATTTCCAGGCTTTTGTTCTCTGGCGGCTTTCCCTGTTGGTTTGCTGTGCCCTTTCTGAGATCCGAGCTGCAATCGCCAAATCTCAGCCTGTGTCAGAACAGAAGGATCATGGACCATTCACCACTAATGTTCTGGCCACTTTAACTCTGTTTCTGTTGGTGCTGCTCAACCCTGCAGCGTCCCATGATGTGTGCCCCACACCCAGAGTCCCAGCCCTCACTTCCAGGGCCTGCGTGTATCTGTCCTTTGTGTTTCTAACACCACCAGCCACCAGCCTCCAGCCACCCCCTGCGCTCCCGGAGCTCCCAGTCTCAGTCTGATTCCAGTGAGCGCACTGGAGCTCTGTTTTTCAGTCTGGTGGCACGCATTCCCTGGTTCACGGTTTCAGTCTGCTTTCTCACGGGTGCCAGTCCACGAGTCTGCCTGCTCCCCCGTGCAAGTGGCTACCACTTCCCGGGGCCCAAATGCAGCGGCTCCCTCCCCCTTCTGTTTATCTTTAGATATCTGCATGTGGTTTCACGGTTCCCCACTTCCTACCTCAATATTCAGCACTGGAGATGTTCATTTGTAGAAATCCAGATGTTTCTTCCTGCATCTCAGGCTGATTCCATGGATGTTCAGGCTGGTCTGGTACCTATCCAACTTGACTCAGGGG
>NW_023228450.1:0-817 GCF_002007445.2 Ailuropoda melanoleuca
GAGAAAGAAAAAGTGGTATATATACACAATGGAATGTTACTCAGTCATCAAAAGAATGAAATTTTTTTCATTTGCAATGATGTGGCTAGAGCTAGAGTGCATTATGCTAAGTGAAATAAGGCAGTCAGAGAGACGAATACAATATGATTTCACTCATATGTGGAACTTAAGAAACAAAACAGATGAACATAGGGGAAAAAATGGGAGGCAAACCATAAGAGACTTTTAGCTATAGAGAACAAACTGAGGATTGCTGGAGGGGAGGTGGGTGCAGGAATGGGCTAGATGGTGATGGGTAGTAAGCACATCACTTGTTGTGAAGAGCACTGGGTGTTATGTACAAGTAATGAATCACTAAATTCTACTCCTGAAACTAATATTATGCTATATGTTACTAACTAGAAATATTTTTTTAAAAGATTGTAAAATAAAAGTTCTAAAATTTGACTTCTACCAAATCATCTAGAAAGATTTAAAATACATATTCTGGGGCATCTTCCTGTTTCTAAAGTAACATAATAATCAAAAAGGGCATCCAGGAATTGTAGATAATTTTCTCCACCTAAGTATTCCTAGCCGTTATGCACAAATATCCTTTGAGTACTGCTTCCGTACTGTTACTCACTCACTTAGGACAGAAAACAAATGAGAAATCAAAAGAACCATTGCAATAATAGTCAACTACACTGTCCTTCCTGGTATGGGGAATATTTTGATAAATTGAAAGAACTACTTAATGCTCTTAAATTTTTAGCCACAAAGAAAACAATGTCCGTATTTTCTCTCTATGCCTGAAACTGCTTGAATTTGTGCTAAA
>NW_023228451.1:0-817 GCF_002007445.2 Ailuropoda melanoleuca
CCCTCAAAATGGACTGAAGACCTAAATGTGAAACTGGAAACTATAAAAATCCTAGAAGAAAGCACAGGCAGTAATTTTCCTGACATCAGCAGTAGTATCACTTTTCTAGATACGGTTTCTAAGCAAGGGAAAAAAATAAAAAAATAAACTACTGGGACTATCAAAATAAAAAGCCTTTGCACTGCGAAGGAAACCATCAACAAAACAAAAAGGCAACAAACTGAGTGGGAGAAGATATGTGCCAGTGACATATCTGACAAGTGGTTAATATCAAAATATATAAAGAATTTATACAACTCAACACCACAAAAACAATCTGATTAAAAATGGGTAGAGGACCTGAAGAGATGTTTTTCCAAAGAAGACATGCAGATGGCCAGCAGACACATGAAATGCTTAACATCGGTAATCATCAGGGAAATGCAAATCAAAACCACAATGAGAAATCACCTGACACCCGTCAGAATAACTAAAATAAAAAAGACAAGAAAAAACAAGTGTTGGTGAGGATTTGGAGAAAGGATCCCTTGTGCATTGCTGGTGGGACTGTAAACTGGTGTAGACACTGTGGAAAGCAGTATGGAGGCTTCTCAGAAAATTTAATATATAAATATCATAGCATCTAGTAATTTCACTTATGGGCTTTTACCCAAAGAAAATGAAAACAATAATTTGAAAAGATATATGCACCCTTACGTTTATTGCAGCATTATTTACAACAGCCAAGATATGGAAGCGATCCAAATGTCTATATGTCTATCAGTAGATAAAGGGATAAAGAAGATATGTTGTACATACATACACACACACACACACA
>NW_023228453.1:0-817 GCF_002007445.2 Ailuropoda melanoleuca
CCCATATTCTAGGTGAGAAACTGAGGCCCAGAGAGGCTGCATAGCTTGCCAAGCTAATAATGGTTAGAGCTGGGAAATAACCATTCTTCTTGGACACAACTCCAAAATCTTGAACAACCATGTTCAGATACTAAGGGTATGGCATAAATTTGGGAAGTCGTCTAAGTAGATGAGGTTGTTGAAGACTTGGAGAGGGTTCAAGGTCTGATTGTCGATGTGCACAGAATACTGGAAAAAGAACGAGGACTAGAACTCCGGAAATTTCACTTTTAGAAATAAAAGGAGGCAAAGTCAACAATAGAATTGGAAATAAAGGCAAGGCAAATGAGGGCCTGCACTGCCATACAATTTGGGGTAAAAGTTAAAACAGGAATGTGGTCCCTGAGTGGCCTGAGTTCTAAGAAAACACCACAGTCCTTGACATTCTTGTGACCTGAGAGCACGATCAAGATCAATAAGTAGGCAACAATAAAGTGGAGACAATGAATGTAAATTAGTAAAGGAAAGGGTGGAGTTGCAAACAATGCATTAAAAGCCCTTGTTCTGCTAAGAGAACCCACCATTTTAGCCTTTATCCTCTTCAGCTAATAAAACAGTTTGGCTGAATAACTTCTCAGATTTATGATCGTATCAGAATACTGACTGCAGAGGGAGAAAGGAGGTAATTGGGAGGCTGGTGTGTTTGTTTAAACCAAATGTTTATTGGTGAGCATGCTGAGGAGTAACCCAGCTCTGCTGGCTTCAACAGCTATCATGAAATCCAACTGACTCTAAGTGAGACACACAAAACCACTCGAAGAAAGCGAAGTTAAAAAAA
>NW_023228454.1:0-817 GCF_002007445.2 Ailuropoda melanoleuca
CAAAATCTTTTATCCTAAAAATAAACTGCAAAATCTGCCATAGTTTAATATCCTTGATTTCAAAAATAGGTTTCACTTTATACATAGCTTCCTCAGAAATAGCCGTTATACCAACTGAGGTATACCTGCACTGTTGCCTCAGAGTCCCTGGGTCTAGAATGAGTGAGCTTTATGCCAACACTCATCTCTGGAATGCCCAGTTTCTCAGAAGTGATTTTAACCTAATTTTCATATGTAATACCTTAGATCATTGTGCTTACAACTCTTGATGTCGGCTCAGGTCATGATCTCAGGGTGGTGAGATCAAACCCTGAGTCCAGCTCCCTGCTCAGCAGGAGTCTGCTTGAGATTCCCTCCCTCTCCCTCTGCTCCTGCAGGCTTGTGTGCTCTCTCTCAAATTAATTAATTTAAAAAAAAGAAAAAAAATGTATGGGGGAGTTACCATTTTAAATGGCCACCTTCATGGGTAGATTTTACCTTCACCCTCAACCAGCTCCTCTCTGGTTGGAAGCCCCCTTCATACTCCTCTATTTATTTTCACTGTAATCTGGTATTCTAGAAGTGATTTTCACTCCATTTCATATCACCCAGTAGGATTCACTTCAGTGGGAGACTGGATTATGAAACAATACATTTAAAGCATCTCGTATTTGTAATTCAAAAGGAAAGAAAATTTGAACCTTGAGCTCTAAAAACTTTGCCAACAAATTTCCAGGGTCCAAGGTGAAGAATTACTTCTGTTTTGCCTCAATATGAATTGCAAAATTCAAATGATTAACCTTACTGCTGGGCTCTCCTTTCCAGGGGAAATGGGGGG
>NW_023228455.1:0-817 GCF_002007445.2 Ailuropoda melanoleuca
CATAGCGGAGGAGCCTGACGTGGGGCTCGATCCCATGACGCCGGGATCACGCCCTGAGCCGAAGGCAGACGTTTAACCGCTGTGCCACCCAGGCGCCCCGGAATATGCAGTTTTAAATTCATGTATCCGAAAAGTCTAAAAGTAAATAATCTAAGCTTCCTCTGTAAAAAGCTGGAAAAACAGAAAAAAAAAAAATCAAACCTGCCATGATATCTACCATGGGTAGATAAACAGCCTGAAGATACAGAATAGGAAATAAATGATAAGCGGTTTTGGAGGAAACAAGGAAGACAAATAGAATAAAAGAGTTATAAGGAAATGGGAGACAGAAAACGGAAACTTTGCTTCTAAGAAAGTTAATGGTCAGAGATCAAATCGCATAGCATTTTATAGATTAAAAAGCATTTCATGTACATTAGCTCATTAGATTCTAATTACATTCAGGGAAGGAAAGCATGTAATTCCTACTATACAGAATTAAACAGAGGATCAAAGATGTTAAAGGAGCTTTTCAAGATCTCCTAACCAGTAAGTAAAGCCATAAAATGACCCTACACTAGTTTTAAAAGAATTAAGCACAGCATGTCATAATTGTACCTCACATAAAGAATGCAAGTCTGTAGAGGATATGAAAACATATGAATGTGGCACAGATAATCACAGTGGCTTAATCATCATGGTGGCTCACCTCATGCTCTGGAGAAAGATGTTCCATGTCAGTCCGTAAACATCTGAGACCAGGTAAGAAGTGATTAACCATTAAATCCTCTGAAATGACTTGAGACAAGGCAGTTAAGGGAATTAAAAAAAAAAAAAA
>NW_023228456.1:0-2100 GCF_002007445.2 Ailuropoda melanoleuca
ATGGGAGAGTTTAAGCCATTTAGATTGATAGAGATTATTGACAGGTATGATTTTAATGATGCCATGTTCTCAGTAAAGTCTTTGTATCGGTTGTGACTTTCTGCTCTGTACCACTCTTGGGGCCTTTTTACCTTTATAGAGCCCCCCTTAATATCTCCTGTAGGGCTGGTTTCGTGGTTACGAAATTGGTTAATGACTGGCGATTTTGGAACGTCTTTATTTCTCCATCAATTCTGAATGACAGCTTTGCTGGATAAAGGATCCTTGGCTGCATGTTTTTCTCTGAAAGAGCTTTAAAAATGCCCCCCCAAGCCTTTCTCTCATTCCAGGTCTCTGTAGACAGGTCTGACGTAATCCTGATACCTTTGCCTTGGTACGTGAGAAATTTCTTTGCCCTGGCCGCTTTCAATACTGTATCCTTGGATCTAATATTTGCGAATTGCACTATGACATGCCGTGGCGTAGGTTTGTCCTGGTTGAGCTTGGATGGGGTCCTCTCTGCCTCTTGGACACGAATGCTTGTTTCCCTTGCTATATTAGGGAGGTTTTCAGCTACAATTTGTTCAAATATCTCTTCTAGACCTCTGTTTTTCTCCACCCCTTCAGGGATGCCGATGATTCTGACATTGGATCGTTTCATAGAGTCAGTAATCTCCCGTAATCTACATTCGTGGGCGTGGATTTTTTTAAGACCAGCTTCTATTTTCGTTTTTTCTTCTACTAACCCATCCTCCAATTCGCTAACGCGTTCCTCTGCCTCGGTGACCCTGGCCGTCAGAGCCTCTAGTTTTGACTGTATTTGGCCCACTGAGTTTTTAATTTCTGTCAGATTCGCTCTCATTTCTGCCCTTAGGGATTCTATATTCTCAGCAACGCTTTCTCTGATGCTTTTTTCAAGTTTACTCANATTTTCATTAATATTTTTTTCAAGTCTTCTCATCATCTTGACCATTGTTGCTCTGAATTCCATTTCTGATAATTGGGATACATCCATATGTATTAATTCTGTGGCCGAGGCCAATTCTGTGGCAGAGGCCACAGACTCATTATCTTTTCTTTGCTGGGGGGGACTTCTCCTTCTCGTCATTCTGATGAAGAGAGATTGCAGGGTTGTCCAGAGCCCAAGTGTTGACTGGGACCCAGGCCGTGCGCCCTTGTTTTATAGAGATCTTAGGGATGTGGGCTTCTTCCTTAAAGAGTTTATTTATTTATTTGAGAGAGAGAGAGACAGTCAGCAAGAAAGGGAACCCAAGCAGAGGAGTGGGAGAGGAAGAAGCAGGTTCCCGGTGGAGAAGCCCGATGAAGGACTCCTTACGGAGCGTTGTGATCACACCCTAATCCGAAGACAGGTGCTTGGTGACTGCGCCACTCAGGCGCTCCGGGTTGTGGGCTTCTTGATTTTTCAGCCTGCCTTCTGGGGGAGGGGCCTGCCTGCAGGTACTCAGAAAACCCTGTTTGGGTAGAGTCTCTGTGTCCCTTGCGAGGGGGGATGGGGATGGGCACCCTGTGACCCGGTATTTCTCTGCTTTTGTTCTCTGGCAGCTTTCCCTGGCGTTTTGCTATGCCTCTTCTGATAGAGCAGCAGCGGCTGAAATTCAGCCTCTGTCTCAGAACAGAGGGATCGCGGATCGTTCTCCACTGATGTTCTGGCCACTTTAACTCTGTTTCTGTTGGTGCTGCTCAACCCTGCAGCATCCCGGGCTGTGCGCCCCACACCCGGCGTCCCAGCCCTCACTTCCAGGGCCGGCACGTCTCTGTCCTTTGTGTTTCCAACCCCGCCAGCCGCCAGTCGCCAGCCGTCCCGCGCGGGCTCCTGGAGCTCCCCGTCTCAGTCTGGTGTCTCATGGGTGCTGACCGCGAGTCCACCTGCTCCCCCGTGCAGGTGGCCCTCCAGTTGCCATCCGCCAGCCGCCCCGCGCAGGCTCCCGGAGCTCCTGGTCTCAGCCTCTATCCAGTGAGCACACCGGAGCTCCAGAGCTCCATGAGATGCTTGGTGGCGCATGCTCCTGGCTCACGGACTCAGTCTGCTGTTTCCAGAGTGCGGGTCCGTGGTCCGCCTGCTCCCCGGTGCAGGTGGCCCGCCAGCCGCCCTGCGCGCGC
>NW_023228456.1:2144-2448 GCF_002007445.2 Ailuropoda melanoleuca
GGCCCGCCAGCCGCCTTGCGTGCGCTCCTGGAGCTCCCATTCTAAGTCTGCTGTCTCGCAGGTGCCGTCCGTGAGTCCCCCTGCTCCCACGTACAGGTGGCCTGCCCACTGCCAGCCATCCCGCGTGCGCTCCCGGAGCTCCCGTTCTCAGTCTGCTGTCTCAAGCGTGCGGATCCGCGGTCCATCCGCTCCCCCGTGCAGGTGGCTACCGCTTCCCGGCACCCTGACACTGCGGCTCCCTCCCCCTTCTGTTTAGCTTCCAATATCTGTGCGGTTTCAAGGCTCCCCGCTTCGTACCTCGATA
>NW_023228457.1:0-817 GCF_002007445.2 Ailuropoda melanoleuca
CAGGCTCCAGAAAGAAATGCAGTCTGGTTGACATGTTGTTTGAAGTCTTGTGAGACCCTGAATAGAGGATCCAGGTGTTATTGAACCCTGAGTTCGTCTGCCCCATTGCTTGAAAGGCCAACACTCAAGAGACAAATTTTGATTAGAAAGGATTTGCGCTTTATTCAGGAGCCTGGCTGCTTGGGGAGAAGATAGACTCTTGTCCAAAACCCAACTGTGTGGTTTCTGCCCGGCACAGGGGTTTTTAAAGGGGTTTAGTGTAATCGGTAAAGGGAGTGCAGTGTCTAAAACATTTGATCACGTGAGTCTCGATGGTGCTAGCCACAAATGTTATCTCAGCGCTCATGGGTTGTGCGAGGGGGTCCGGTTCTTACTTCTGTGGGGGAGGACCCTGCTGTTTCTGCAAAGGAAGGCAAGGTCTACAGATAAACAAAGGGAGGTTAGTAAAATCATTTGAATGACGTGACAGAAGAAAAATATTTTGCTAAAAAAAATTGTCAGGCTAATCAAAAAGCCAAGGTGGCTTCAAACAGGCTCACTGGCCTCTGTGGCCTGGGAAAGTTTTGTTTCCCTTAAGGCCAGTGATCTGTCTGCTACAGATACAAGGACTCAGGTCAGCAAATAAGGAGTGTGTTAACTTGAAGCAGATTAACCCTTAAGACCAGTCGGAGTGCTGTTACACAGATAAGTTGTGCCCAGACTTGTGACCCATGGAAAACTGAGGTGATAAATGTGTGTTGTTTTGCACTCTGCAGTAATGTGTTAACAGCAATAGAAAACTAATGCAGGATTCTTATATAGCCTCCCAAAGGTGCCC
>NW_023228458.1:0-817 GCF_002007445.2 Ailuropoda melanoleuca
ACACACACACACACACACACAAATTTAGTCATATATCGCCTCTTTTGCTAAAAAATGCATTTTGTTTTCCACATTGCTATGTGTTTCAAGCAAAGAAAGACTCCAAAGGATGAACTTAAAATGCCACCTTCACTGGACACAAATATCACATAAGCTGATTTGCACAACTCAAATAGCAAAAAACCCAAACAATCTGATTAAAAATTGGGCAGATAATCTGAATAGACATTTTTCCAAAGACAACCTACAGATGGCCAACAGGTCCACGAAAAGATGCTCAATGTCACTATTCATCAAAGAAACCCAAGTTAAAATTACAATGAGATATCACCGCACACTAGTCAGAATGGCTAGTATGAAAAACACAAAAAATAACAAGTGTTATCAAGAATGTGGAGAAAAAGGAGCCTTTGTGTGCTGTTGGTGGAAATGTAAATTGGTACAGCCATTATGGAAAGGAGTATGGAGGTTTTTCAAAAAATTAATAGAACTATCATATGATCCAGCAATTCCACTTCTGAGTATATATCTGAAAGAAATGAAAACACTAACTCAAAAGGATATCTACAACTCTATGTTCATTGCAGCATTATTTATAATAGCTAAGAGATGGAAACAACCTAAGTGTTCATTGATAGAAGAATGGATAAAGAAAATGTGGGACACACACACAGGAATATTAATTAGCCACAAAAAACAAGGAAATTCTATGGCCTTGAGGGCATTATGCTAAGTGAAATAAGCCAGAGAGAGAAAGAAAAGTAACTGTATGATCTCACTTATATGTGGAATTAAAAAACACCAAATCTCACTTCCC
>NW_023228459.1:0-1888 GCF_002007445.2 Ailuropoda melanoleuca
AGAGCCTCATGATGAGAACGCAGCCTGACCGACATCCTTACTTCAGCTCTATGGGACGAAGCAGAGAGCCTAGTCATGCCCTAGCTGGACTTCTGACCTACAGAACTGGGAGCTCGTCAGCGGGTGTTGTTTCAAGCCACTAAACTCACACCAACAGAAAATTCATATACTACTCAACCCCCATGAACAAAATGGTTCATGAACAAAATGAATGACTGTTCCTGTTTTAAGCCACTATTTTGGGGGTGGTTTCTTATGCAGCAATAAATAAACAAAATACCTCTATTTATTAAAACAACAAGGTATATTTACACATTTTAAAGGCTTTTGAACAATCACTTAAACAAAGAATTTCAACTTAAAGTTTAGTTTACCCCGGGCGCATGCGGGTTGGGGAAGGCACTCTATTATACAGCCATCGAGAGAGGAAACCAGTACCTGCTTCTGCGCAGTGAGTACATACCAACAAGCCTACACCCGGGAATCTGCCCTAAGGAAATCGCCAAAGACGTGGGCAAAGATTTATCTACCAATAGGTCAGAAAGGACTGTTTAGAACTAGACCCTAGAAGTAAGCTACAAGCTCCCAAATTGGGTTGGTTTAAATAAAAACAGGATACCTATATGAAGGACTGCTCTGCGAAGGCCGCTCAAAGACACTGACAACAAGAGGTCTTAACCAGAGTTAATGAATGGGCTTCAGGAGTTCTACATTCAAAACGTATCTGCGTTTTTCGTGGGAGATAGTACACAAACGTCACCTAAGATTCTCTGATGTAGAGAACTATTTGGTGACATGACAAAATATTTTTGATATCTTTTTAAGACAAAAGGGTAGATTAGGTGTGTGTACTACAGAGGTGGCTTTTATTTTCTTCAATAAGTTTTTCATTGCTTTAAAAAATTTGCTCAATGCACATATATTTTATACTCAAAACATATGTTTAAAAATTAAAAAACAGTCTAGTAACCTCAAATTCTTTAGTGTTTCATTACCAGTTGAAGCCAGCCAAATTTTTAATGGGGACAAAGAAAAAAAACTGCAAAATTCCTCTACTTACTTATATAATGGTTTTAATATTTAAGACCTATTTCGTAGAAATTCTCAACAAATAAGTGAACAAGAAAGTCTCACCACAATCAGAGAAAGTACATACTGAAATGCTCCATCCTCAACTGGCTCTGAACAGAAACAGCACATTGTGCAATTACACGAAATAGCTTCTCCCTCTAGTGGAGGGAGTTAGAACACCATGTTGGATTTTCATGAGAAAGTCTACCCTCTTCCTACAAAGTTTTAAGTAATTCATGCTCTTTAAAAAAATATTGGGGTGCCTGGGTGGTGCAGTCGTTAAGCGTCTACCTTCGGCTCAGGGCGTGATCCCGGCATTATGGGATCGAGCCCCACATCAGGCTCCTCCTCTATGAGCCTGCTTCTCCCTCTCCCACTCCCCCTGCTTGTATTCCCTCTCTCGCTGGCTGTCTCTATCTCTGTCAAATAAATAAATAAAATATTAAAAAAAAAAAATGAAACCATAAGAGAGTCTTAATCACAGGAAACAAATTGAGGGTTGCTGGAGAGGAGGGGGATGGGGGGTGGGGTAACTGGGTGATGGACATTAAGGAGGGCACAAGATGTAATAAGCATTAGGTATTATATAAGAATGATGAATCACTAAACTCTACCTCCAAAATTAATAATACATTATATGTTAATTAACTGAATTTAAATTTAAAAATTATTAAAAAGCTCAGTGTCTACACTTGAAAAAATACAGAACCAAAATATTAGAAAGTAAAATTACTTGACATTATTATGTAAATTAGACAAACGATCAGGTTTCAGAGAAATTTTCCTTCTTGTCATCTGCTCTTCTTCCCCTTCTATA
>NW_023228460.1:0-817 GCF_002007445.2 Ailuropoda melanoleuca
GTGAATTGAGCAACATCCCATCTGGAAAATAGAAAGGAGCTCCGAGGAGCTGTACAAAGGAGATTTTTATAGGCAGAAGGGGGGCAGGGACAAGAAAAGAGTGGATTGTTTTGGATAAGGTCACCTTTGGGGGATGGCAGGGATCTGTCAGGCAGATTACCTCACAAATGCTCACCAGGAAATTCCAGACTGACTGGTTGAGATTACATTCCTGAGAGAGGTTGAAACTGCGATTAGATTAGGTATTAAGTCTTGGTTTGCTGATGTGGGGCTGAGCACAACTGACTCCATTTTGAGCTTGTCTCTCTCTTAACACTTACAACAGTAATGTAATACCTAACATATATTGAACACTTATTATGTACCAGGAGCTGTTCTAATCCCAACAACTCAGTGAGATATAAGTATTATTATTACCCCATTTAAAACACCTTGATACATGGAGTAAAGTCACTCAGCAACTCTGTGGGCACCAGGATTCACAACTAGGCAAGCTGATGTGGACCCCACTTTTCCCCCATGCAACAGTCCTCTGAGGCAAGCACATCCTAGCATTCTCACAGCTAGACATGAAGATCTCACCCCAAAATCATCAGCTTTGGAAGAAATTGGACCCAGTAAATGGTACAAAGAAGGCAGGACAACCACCATGAAACACTCTTCAAAATGCATTTGCTCTCTTCTATTACAGCTGGAGAATTAGTCTTGCATGGTGTTAATTTTGAATAATGCATCATCCCTCCATAGATCATCAGTCCTGACCCAAGGAACTTATAGTCAAATTTAGAGTAGCACTTACCCTTTAATGAATGGTTAG
>NW_023228461.1:0-817 GCF_002007445.2 Ailuropoda melanoleuca
CTAGGTATTATTTCTGTTTTAAGTGCTGACTTCCCCATAACCCCATGGAATGATTTAGGACTTTAAGGTAATTTCAAGACAGTGCTTGATACTTAGTAGAGCCTGGGTAAAAGTTCATTCAAATGCATTGACAGTGGTCTTTATCAGACTTAGGTACTTGCCTTCATTTCGAAAAGATTTCTGAAAGACTGGGGTAAAGGGGAGTAAGAAAGTTCTCTGGGATTTCTAAATACCATGTAGGCAAGGGTTCATCATTTCAGAAGGCGGCTGCACAGTTGGAACTCACAGAACCTGGGACTCTGCTAAGCCCCTCATCTTTCGGGCTTCAAAGCCATTGCAGCCATTCATTGTAAAGAAGAAACTTAAGTGTCTCTTGCATCTTCTGCACCTCCCTTCCATTCCCCCCTGGTCTTTGCTATAAATTAAATATGCCTAATATTCGTGGCACTAAAAATAACAGCAACAAAGCAACACTACTCAATCCATCTAATTCAGATTAATTAGTCTGTTTTCAAAGTTTATTAGGCTCCTTTCTTAATAACTCTTATTTGTAAGTGGGCAATTTCAAGGAACTCAACATAACCTTTAATGTAAAATAAATGATGTTGGCAAATCAACTTCCTTAGGTCACAGGCAGTCTGGTGGGTGCTCTTTGTTCTTAATCAGTTTGCCCTTTGAGATGGTGTAAAAACTCAAAAGAAAAAAGACCCTTTAAAACTGAAGAACTGGGTAGGCAGGACTCAAAAGATTTCCCCCTGAAATTTCCATTCTCTAGTTATTCAATTGGACATGAATCTAATCCCCTTGAAGGGATTTT
>NW_023228462.1:0-817 GCF_002007445.2 Ailuropoda melanoleuca
TTAATTTGAGAACTAGGCAGTATGAATATGTTTACTAATTATAAAATCCAGTATATTTTCCTTGCCTCACTTTTATACTTTTACCTACTTAAATCAACAAAAACCACAACTTAAATCTTTTAAATTAAGTAGCTTAAAATAATAAGGGAAGTCTAAAATACTTCAGTTTTAATTTCTTATGTAATGTACAACTTCAGTCTCAGAAAATTTTAAAGTTAAATGTAACCTCTTATTTTATAAGTAATCAATTAAAGGAATATTAGAAAATGCAAATAAGAGGAAAGTGGTATACTTGTCTAATAGAATTAGACATCAGAATTCCATCACCAACGAGACAGGACCATTGTCAACACCTTGGGTATGTCCTTGCAGAAAGGATCATCTAGGCATATCCTTTTATAACCTGATTTTTCTTTTCATTTATTAATCTATTTTGAACATCTTTCAGGTTCATCCAAAGCCACTGTAACAGATGCTGCTGTGACGCACTACCCAGGTTCCCCTTCAGGACTGGAAGACATATATACCCAGAAAGCCCTCAGCCCTCAGCTCTACTGAGAACTGTAGGATGAAGGTACTCACCTTGCTCAAGGGCACACCTCTTTGCATCAGCTGCTGGCTTCCAGCAACTGGAAGATTCTGGGAGTTAAAAGCCAGGGTCCCTTACCCTAACTGTAGACAATTCTATCTAGAAGTCCAGTGAACTATCCATTGCACAACACAGCCACGTCCTTGACTGTAGACAGTTTTGAAGAGCAATTCCAGCTTCAGAATTTCCTGAGGGGTAGGTTGAGGCCTTCACTTGGGACCACACAGC
>NW_023228463.1:0-817 GCF_002007445.2 Ailuropoda melanoleuca
AACTATTATTGGAATATATATTGGAATAAATATATCTCTATTATATATAATATATGATGGAATATCTATATATCTATATCTATATGTAGATATATCTATATATATCTATAGATATATGGATATAGATATATCTTCTTTATCCATCATCCATTGATGGATACATAGGTTGTTTCTATATCTTGGTTATTGTGAATGATGCTGTGATGAACATGGGTATTCTGATATCTCTTTGAGATACTGATTTTATTCCACTTGGAATACAGACCTAGAAGTAGAAATGCTGGATTATATGGTAGCTCTGTTTTCAATTTTTTGAGGAATCTTTATCCTGTTTTCCATAATGGCTGTACTAGTTCACATGCTTATCAGCAGCTCAAATGTGATCTTTTTCCTCCACATCCTCATCAACACTTGTTATCTCTTGTTTTATTTATATTACCCACTCTAATAGGTGTGAGGTGCTATCTCATTGTAGTTTCGATTGGCATTTCCCTGATAATTAGTAAATTTGAGTACCTTTTCATGTACCTGTTGATCATTTATGTATCTTCTTTAGAAAAATATCTATTCAGTTCCTTTGCCTTTTTTTCTCCTCTACCCATTTTTTTAATAATAATATTTTTTTATTATATTATGTTAGTCACCATACAGTACATCCCTGGTTTTTGGTGTAAAGTTTCATGATTCATTAGTTGCGTATAACACGCAGTGCTCCATGCAATACATGCCCTCCTTACTACCCATCGCCAGTCTATCCCATTCCCCCTCCCCCCTCCCCTCTGAAGCCCTCAGTTTGTTTCCCAGAGTCCATAGTCTC
>NW_023228465.1:0-817 GCF_002007445.2 Ailuropoda melanoleuca
CTGCACAGAAGGCAAAGGTGGTGGTGTCAGCTCCAACATTCAGGACCCACATCTCATCCCACCCTGGCTGCTCCTTTGATATGGCTGTGGTTAAGGGTCTAGCCTTCTCAGTTCTATTAGCTTCCTTCCATTTTCTGATCATGGTTCCATAGCTTTTCTCTACATTTTATCAGCTATTCAATACCCAATCAATAAATTCTTCTGCTGCTCAATTTAACTGAGTCCAGTTTCTGTCTGGAACCAAGACTCTGGACCAATTTCATGGCCCTTTGCTCATATTTCACACATTCCTGGCCCTGTGGCCCCATTGAGTCCTGTCCACTTCCTCTGGGGTCCACTGACCCTTGTACCTCTCTGCCTCCTCTGTCTCTCCTCACTGCTCCTATCCAAGCAGGTCTTCCATAGTCTGACCAGAGGAAGTCCTGTCTCCTCTAAGCTGCAAATGTTTCATTATGCTGCTTTGTAAAGGCATGACCTTTTGAAATCAAGTCAAGGAAACTCTGATTTAGAATTGTCAAAAACACCTCCAAGCATGTAATGGAGTAGATGCTTAAATGCGGTAGAGGAGGGAGGAGGAAAAACGATCTGGGAGAAAATCATTGGTCTATAGAATAACCTGCATGTGAATGTTCATAATAGCTTAATTCATGATGGCCCAAATTGGAAACAACACAAATGTCCATTAAGAAAAGAATGAATAAACAAACTGTAGGAGGGTCATACAATGGAATACTATGCAGCCATGATAATGGTAGGATTATTGTTACACACAATGAGGTGGATGAATCTTACAAACATAATGTTGAAAGAAAAAAAA
>NW_023228466.1:0-817 GCF_002007445.2 Ailuropoda melanoleuca
AAAACATAATGTCAGGTAGACCTGTATCTGTAAATACAGGCTAGGTTATGCTGTGGTAACAAACAGCCCACAAATCTTAGTGGTTTAAAACAATGAGGTTTGTTTCTTAGTCATGCTACGTATCTACCATGGGTTGGCTGGTGCTCAGCTTTCTAATATTCTTTCTCAAGTTTCAGGTTGACAGAGAAGCGACCACTTGCGGTAGTTCTTAAAATGGCTTATGTTCTACCAGCCAAAGCCAGTGTCACATCCAACTTCACTGGCCATATCCAACTTCAAGGAGGCAGGGAAACTACAGCCACCCATGTTTGTAAATAAAGTTTTATTAGAACACAGCCACACCCATTTGTTTACATATGTCTATGGCTACTTTTGCCATAGAGTTAAGTAGCTATGACAGAAACTGGATGTGGTCCACAGCCTAACATAGTTACTATCTGGTCCTTTCAGAACAAAGTTGTGGCTCTTTGGCCCACTGTAGTAGTTAGCTTTCACTAGGTCATGTTATAGTAACAAACAACAAACCAATTACAGGGCTTTACCAAAACAAAGATTTATCTGTCATTCACATTACATGTCAGTTATGGGCAGGCTGTGGCTCTAATCTGGGTCTTCCTCACAAGCTGGTAGAGTATTCCCTACTACAATATGCCATTTTCATGACAGAGATAAAACAGCACGGCTTAATCCCACAATGGCACTTAAAGCTTAAGCACGGATGTGCATGGTGTATCAGTTTGGCTCACATTTTATTGGCCAAAGAAAGTCACACGATACAGCCTGACTTCACTGGACGGAGAAGTGTACGCACCACAAG
>NW_023228467.1:0-817 GCF_002007445.2 Ailuropoda melanoleuca
TAATATTCATTTTTCACCTCCTCTTAAGAAAAGAAGGAAGGTAAGAAGGAAGAAGAGGAAAAGAAAGTTTGACAGAACTTGTAATGAACCAGGTACTTGCTTAAACACATTCCCAAAGCCTACCTTCTGGATCCCAAGGCTTTGTGTGAGGAGGCCGTTCTTTCCCTTCACGGCAAAACGACTTGTAATCAGGACAGCAATCAGAATTTTCCCTTTCACAGAATTTATCGCAGTAACATAGTGCATTTGCCTCATAGAACTGAGTGGCACAGTCATCATCTCTGTCCTCACAACAACCAAAAGTTCTGCAGTATTGCCCTTTGAAAATGGCTCTCTTGAATCGAGGACCTTCCCAAATCGTGTGATTCCTAGTGAAAGCAGGTCCTGGGTTCACTTCTCTTTGAGATAAATACCGTTTCTCCATCCAAATTTCTGTGGTAAGATAGGAAAAGATTAAGATCTTATATCCAGTCCACATTCTCTAGATGTCAGGTAGGGTTCCCACTTTCTGTTATGGTCAATACCCTTGGCTTTGGGGCTTCTCCTTGGAGCTGGAATTCTAATTATCAAGACAACTCAGTCTGAATCCTGAATGGATCCTTTACTTGACCTGAGTATACTTCTTGTAGTTAAACATTAATCAAGAATTTCAATGTTTGCCCAAGATAATGTAAGTGTTAAAAATAGACCCTTGTCATTCCTTCAAAGTTAAAAACGTATAATATGTTATATCATGCAAAAAAGATCCATCACCATAAAAATAAATACATAAAATCTTGGATGAAATACATTGAATATTGCTTGCCTCCAAAAAAAA
>NW_023228468.1:0-157 GCF_002007445.2 Ailuropoda melanoleuca
TCCATACTACCCAGAGCAATCTACACTTTCAATGCTATCTCGATCAAAATACCGAGGACATTTTTCAAAGATCTGGAAAAAATAGTCCTTAAATTTTTATGGAACCAGAAAAGGCCCTGAATCTCCAAGGAACCATTGAAAAGGAAAAACAAAGCTG
>NW_023228468.1:383-551 GCF_002007445.2 Ailuropoda melanoleuca
AAAATTGGACAGCTACATGCAAAAGAATGAAACTTGACCACTCTCTCACACCATACACAAAAATAAGCTCCAAATAGATGAAAGACCTCAATGTGTGATGGGAATCCATCAAAATTCTAGAGGAGAACATAGGCAACAACTTCTATGACATCGGCCAGAGCAACCTTT
>NW_023228469.1:0-817 GCF_002007445.2 Ailuropoda melanoleuca
TTTTTTTTTTTTGCCCTTATCAGTAATGCATATGTGTATATGTCTTAATGAGGACACCAGCATACATTAGGAAGGTCAAAAAAGGCTCTAAGTGTGGTGGCATTACTTTCAGCTATTCGGAAAATCCAGGAACTGGTTGGGTCTGGGTTTGGTGCCATCTTGTGTTCAAGAATGGAAGCTTGATTTGCAATGTAACCCAAAGTTTGGAAGGAAACAGATGTTTCTCAGTTATGCTGTGGGGGAAGCGAAGTCTAAGACATGTCTTGACTTTTTACTGCATGGGGGTACCCAAAGATTTGGAATGAAGTGAATATGTATACACAATGCACATTTTGATTAAGTCAATGTCCATAAGCTTATATATGAGTTTAGAGTTTACATATGGGGATGTTCACACAGATATCAGAATGTTATCTTTTCCTAATTGAGGAGAAACTAGAATTTCTTACCGAGATAAAATTTCCTGATCTGCTCATAAAAATGTGTCAAGGAACCACACATACTCCATTTCTCCTTGGGTTCATCTGGTGATTTGTCCAATGTTCCTAATTTAAAAAAAATTCTGCCTAGATGGTTTCTCTGTAGAGACACATAAGTGCCACCTAGTGTTTGGGAAGATCAACTGCAGGCTGAAATGTCAAGCTTTTAGAGCCCTTTCTAGCCGGTTTCCTGCAGAGTCCTTGAGGGCTGGAAAATAAGAGGAAATAAGGGGACTTGCTTGGAAGTGTCAAGGCTCAGACCTCCCTCCCTCCCCCTCCCCCAGAAAGGCTTGTAAATGCAGTGAAGAATACTGCCCAAACCCTGGAAAGTGTGGGTT
>NW_023228470.1:0-14892 GCF_002007445.2 Ailuropoda melanoleuca
GGGGATCCACGATGGAACCAACGGGCCACTTCCAGTACGGCGGCAGTCACGTGATCCGCCCCCATTTCATTTTCGGCCAATGCCTCGTGACTCGTCACTCAATGCCAGTCCGGCGGGAGTTCTAAGACCAGCCACCACTTCCATTTCCAAGAGTGTCGGGTGATCCGGACACACTTCCGGTACGGTGGGTGTCATGTGACCAACCAGAGGTGTGCAAGGGACTCTTCCCCACCACACACATGAAACGCCTCATCCTACGCGGTGGTCCGGGGTTGGGTCATGTTGCCCTGAGGCAAATTGGCGCCCGCCGCTATCCAAAAGGGCGCCGGAAGGGCCACATCCGGTTTTGTGGGGAGACGTGATCCACCCCACTTCCGGTGTGGAGACAGACACGTGTCCCGTCCCTCACTACCTGTTCGGCGGGTGTCACGTGACACACCCCATGTGGGCAAGGGACTCTTCCCACCACACACCTGAAATGCCTCGACCTACGTGGCGGTCCCGGGTAGGGTCATCTAGCCTTGAGGCAAATTAGCGCCCACCGCGATACCAAAGGGCACCGGACGGGCCACTTCCGGTTTTGTGGGGACACGTGATCCTCCCCAATTCCGGTTTGGAGACAGACACGTGTCCCGTCACTCACTTTCTGTTTGGCAGTGGTCATATGACACACTCTAGGGGGCAAATGACACTACTGCACCACATAAGATAAACGCCTACACCAACGCTTGTTTTCCACATTAGGCTAATTAAGCCACGAGACAAGATGGCGCCCGCCGGGATCCACGATGGAACCAGACGGGCCACTACTGGTTTGGTGACAGTCACATGATCTGCCCCTCTTCAGTTTCGGCCAAGGTCACGTGACGCGTCCCTCAATGCCAGTCCGGCGGGAGTCATGGGACCAGCCACCACTTCCATTTTCACGTGTGTCGGGTGATCCGGACACACTCCGGTACAGCGGGTGTCAAGTGACCCACCCCAGGAGGGCAAGGGACTCTTCCTCACCACACACGTGAAACGCCTCAAACTACGCGGTGGTCCCGGTTAGGTTCATCTAGCCCTGAGGCAAATTAGTGCCCGCCACGATCATAAAGGTCACTGGATGGGCCACTTCCGGTTTTGAGGGGAGACGTGATCCACCCCACTTCCGGTTTGGCGACAGACACGTGTCCTGTCCCTCACTTCCTGTTTGGCGGTGGTCACGTGACACGCCTCAGAGGGCAAATGAAACTACAGCACCACATATGAGTAAAGGCTACACTTCCGCAGGTTTTCCCCATTAGGCTTATTAAGCCGCGAGACAAGATGGTGCCCGCCGGGATCCACGATGGAACCAGATGGGCCACTTCCGGTCCGGCTGGAGTCACGTGATCCACCCCCACTTCATTTTCGGCCAATGCCACATGACCCGTCCCTCAATGCTGGTCCGGGGGAGTCATGGGACCAGCCACCACTTCCATTTCCACGTGTGTCAGGGGATCCGGACAACTTCCTTTAGGGTGGGTGTCACGTGACCCACCCCAGGTGGGCAAGGGACTCTTCCCCACCACACACGTGAAACGCCTTGACCTACGCGGTGGTCCAGGGTAGGGTCATCTAGCCCTGAGGCAAATTAGTGCCCACCGTGAAACCAAAGAGCCCAGGACAGGCCACTTCCGTTTTTCTGGGGAAACGTGATCCACCCCACTCCCAGTTTGGCTACACACTAGTTTCCCGTCCCTCACTTCCTGTTCGGCGGCGGTCCGGTGACACGCAGCAGAGGGCAAATGACACTACAGCACCGCATACGAGAAACGCCTACGCCTACGCAGGTTTTCCCCATTAGGCTCATTAAGCCGCGAGACAAGATGGCGCCTGCTGGGATCCACGATGGAACCAGACGGGCCACTTCCGGTCCAGTGGCAGTCACGTGATCCGCACCCACTTCATTTTCGGCCACTGCCACGTGACCCGTCCATCAATGCCAGTCCGGCGGAATCATGGGACAAGCCACTACTTCTGTTTCCATGGGTGTCGGGTGATCCGGACACTCCTCCGGTACGGTGGGTGTCACGAGACCCACCCCAGGTGGGCAAGGGACTCTTCCCCACCACACACGTGAAACGCCTCGAACTTCGCAGTGGTCCCGGTAGGGTCATTTAGCCCTGAGGCAAATTAGCACCCGCCGCGATCCCAAAGGGCGCCGGATGGGCCACTTCCGGTTTTGTAGGAGGACGTGACCCTCCCCAATCCCCGTTTGGAGACAGAAACATGTCCCGTCACTCACTTCCTGTTTTGCGGCGGTCACGTGACACACTCTAGGGGGCAAATGACACTACTGCACCACATAGGATAAACGCCTACACCTACGCTTGTCTTCCACAAGGGCTCATTAGGTCACGAGACAAGATGGCGCCCGCTGGGATCCACGATGGAACCAGATGGGCCTCTTCCGGTTCAGCGGCAGTCACGTGATCTGCCCCCACTTCAGTTTCGGTCAATATCACGTGACCCGTCCCTCAATGCCGGTCCGGCGGGAGTCATGAGACCAAACACCACTTCCGTTTTCACGTGTGTCGGGTGATCCGGACACACTTCCGGTATGGCGGGTGTCAACTGACCCACCCCAGGTGGGCAAGGGACTCTTCCGCACCACACACGTGAAACCCTCGACCTACGCGGTGGTCCCGTGTAGGCTCATCTAGCCCTGGGGCAAATTAGCGCCGGCCGTGATCACAAAGTGCGCCGGACCGGCCACTTCCGGTTTTGAGGGGAGACGTGATACACCCCACTTCCGGTTTGGTGACAGACACTTCTCCTGTCCCTCACTTACTGTTCGGAGGTGGTCACATGACACGACGCAGAGGGTAAATGACACTACAGCACCACATATGAGAAACTCCTACACCTACGCAGGTTTTCCCTATTAGGCTCATTAAGCCGCGAGACAAGATGGCACCCGCCGGGATCCACGATGGAACCAGACGGGCCACTTCCGGCCCGGCGGGAGTCACGTGATCCACCCCCACTTCAGTTTAAGCCAATGCCACGTCACCCGTCCCTCAATGCTGTTCCAGCGGAGTCATTGGACCAGCCACCACTTCCATTTCCACGGGTGTCAGTTGATACGGACACACTTCCGGTAGGGCGGGTGTCACGTGACCCACCCCAGGTGGGCAAGGGACTCTTCCCCACCACACACGTGAAATGCCTCAACCTACGCGGTGGTTCCGGGTAGGGTCATCTAGCCCTGAGGCAAATAGCGCCCCCCGTGATTACAAAGGGCGCCAGACGGGCCACTTCCGGTTGTGTGGGGAGACGTTTTCCACCCCAATTCCTGTTTGGCGACACACACATTTCCCATCCCTCACTTCCTGTTGGGCGGCGGTCCCGTCACACACCGCAGAGGGCAAATGACACTACAACACCGCATAGGAAAAACGCATACACCTACGCAGGTTTTCCCCATTAGGCTCATTAAGCCACGAGACAAGATGGCGCCCGCTGGGATCCACGATGGAACCAGATGGGCCACTTCCGGTTTTGTGGGGAGACGTGATCCAACACACTTCTGGTTTGGAGACTGACACATGTCCCGTCCCTCACTTCCCGTTCGGTGGGTGTCACGTGACACACCCCAGGGGGCAAATGACACTCCCGAACCACATACAGGAAACGCCTACACCTACGCAGGGTTTCCCATTAGGCTCATTAAGCCAAGAGAGAAGATGGCGCCCGACATGATCCACGATGGAACCAGACGGGCCACTTCCGCTTCGGCGGCAGTCATGTGATCCGCCCCACAGCAGTTTCGGCCAAGGTCACGTGACCCGTCCTTCAATGCCGCTCCGGCGGGAGTCATGGGACCAGCCACCTTTTCCGTTTACATGTGTGTCGTGTGATCCGGGCACATCCGGTACGGCGGGTGTGACGTGACCCACCACAGGTGGGCAAGGGACTCTTCCCCACCACACACGTGAAACGCCTGGAACTACGCGGTGGTCCAGGGTAGGGTCATTTAGCCCTGAGGCAAATTAGAGCCAGCCGCGATCCCAAATGTTGCCGTACGGGCCACCTCCGGTTTTGTGGGGAGATGTGATCCTCCCCACTTCCAGTTTGGCGACAGACACGTGTCTCGTCCCTCACTTCCTGTTCGGCGGTGGTCACATGACACGCCGCAGAGAGCAAATGACACTACAGCACCACATATAAGAAACGCCTACAGCTACGCAGGTTTTCTCCATTAGGCACATTAAGCCTTAGACAAGATGGCACCGCCGGGATCCACGATGGAACCAGACGGGCCACTTCCGGTTCGGCGGCAGTCACGGGATCCGCACCCACTTCAATTTCGGCCAAGGTCACGTGACCCGTCAATCAATGCCGGTCCGGCGTGATTCATGGGACCAGCCACCACTTCCATTTCCATGGGTGTCGGGTGATCCGGACACACTTCCGGTATGGCGGGTGTCACGTGACCCACCCCAAGAGGTCAAGGGACTCATCCCCACCACACACGTGAAACGCCTCACCCTACGCTGTGGTCCCGGTAGAGTCATTTAGCCCTGAGGGAAATTAGCGCCCGCCACGATCCCGAAGGGCGCCGGACGGGCCACTTCCGGCTATGTGGGGAGACATGATGCACCCCACTTCCGGTTTGGTGACACACACTTTTCCCGTCCCTCACTTCCTGTTTGACGGCGGTCCCGTGACACGCCGCAGAGGGCAAATGACACTACAGCACCGCATACGAGAAATGCCTACACCTATGCAGGTTTTCCCCATTAGGCTCATTAAGCTGCGAGACAAGACGGCGCCCACCAGGATCCATGATGGAACCAGACGGGCCACTTCTGGTACGGCGGCAGTCACGTGATCCGCCCCCACTTCAGTTTCGGTCAATATCACGTGACCCGTCCCTCAATGCCGGTCCGGCGGGGGTCATGAGACCAGGCACCACTTCCGTTTTCACGTGTGTCGGGTGATCCGGACACACTTCCAGTTAGGCGGGTGTCACATGACACACCACAAGTGTGCAAGGGACTCTTCCCCACACACACATGAAACGCCTCGAACTACGCGGTGGTCCCGGGTAGGGTCATTTAGCCCTGAGGCAAATTAGCGCCCGCCATGATCCCAAATGGCGATGGACCGGCCACTTCCGGTTTTCTGGGGAGACGTGATCCACCCCAACTCCGGTGTGGATACAACACGTGTCCCGTCCCTCACTTCCTGTTCGGCGGGTGTCACGTGACACACCCCAGGGGGCAAATGACACTACCGCACCACATATGAGAAACGCCTACACCTACGCTGGTTTTAGCCATTAGGCTCATTAAGCCACGAGACAAGATGGCGCCCACCGGATTGCACGATGGAACCAGACGGGCCACTTCCGGTTTGGATGCACTCACGTAATCCGCCCCCACTTCATTTTCGGCAAATGTCACGTGACCCGACCCTCAATGCTGCTCCGGCTGGAGTCATGGGACCAGCCACCACTTCCGTTTTCAAATGTGTCTGGGGATCCAGACACACATCCGGTACAGCGGGTGTCACGTGAACCACCCCAGGTGGGCACGGTTCTCTTGCCCACCACACACGTGAATTGCCTCGACCTACATTGTTGTCCCGGGTAGGGTCATCTAGCCCTGAGCTAATTTAGCGCCCACCGGAATCCCAAAGGGCGCTGGACGGGCCACTTCAGGTTTTGTGGGGAGACGTGATCACCCCACTTCTGGTTTAGCGACAGACACGTGTCCCCTCCCTCACTTCCTGTTCGGCGGCGGTCAAGTGACACGCCGCAGAGGGCAAATGACACTACACCACCACATACGAGAAACGCCTACACCTACGCAGGTTTTCCCCATTAGGCTCATTAAGCCGTGAGACAACATGGAGCCCACCGGGTCCACGATGGAAGCAGATGGGCCACCTCCGTTCCGGCGGCAGTCACGTGATCTGCCCCCTTTACAAGTTCGGCCAATGCCATGTGACCCATCCCTCAATGCCGGTCCGACGGAGTCATGGGACCAGCCACACTTCCGTTTCCACGGGTGTCAGGGGATCCAGACACACTTCCGGTAGGGCGGGTGTCACATGACCCACCCCAGGTGGGCAAGGGACTCTTCCCCACCACACACGTGAAACGCCTCACCCTATGCAGTGGTCCCGGTAGGCCATTTAGCCCTGAGGAAAATTAGCGCCTGCCACGATCCCAAAAAGCGTCGTACCGCATACGATACCACATACGATACCGCATACGATAAATGCCTACACCTACGCAGGCTGTCCCCATCAGGCTCATTAAGCCGCGAGAACAATGGCGCCTGCCTTGTCCACGATGGGACCAGACGGGCCACTTCCGTTTCGGCGGCTGTCACGTGATCCGCCCTACTTCAGGTTCGGCCAAGGTCATGTGACCCGTCTTGGATCCCGGTCCGGCGGGGGTCATGGGACAAGCCACCACTTCCATTTTCACGTGTGTCGGGTGATCAGGACACACTTCCGGTATGGTGGGTGTCACGTGACCCACCCCAGGTGGGTAAGAGACTCTTCCCCACCACACACGTGAAACGCCTCAACCTACGTGGTGGTCCCGGGTAGGGTCATCTAGCTATGAGGCAAATAGCAGCCCCCATGATTACAAAGGGCGCCAGACGGGCCACTTCTGGTTGTGTGGGGAGAAAGGATCCACCCCACTTCCGGTTTGGCGACACACACATTTCCCTTCCCTCACATCCTGTTCTGTGGCGGTCCCGTTACACACCTCAGAGGGCAAATGACACTACAGCAGCGCATAGGAGAAACGCCTACACCTACGCAGGTTTTCCCCATTAGGTTCATTAAGCCGTGAGAAAAGATGGCGCACGCTGGGATCCACGATGGGACCAGACGGGCCACTTCTGGTTTTGTGGGGAGGCGTGATCCAACCCACTTCCGGTTTGGAACCTGACACGTGTCCCGTCCCTCACTTCCCGTTCGGCGGGTGTCACGTGACACACCCCAAGGGGCACATGACACTACCGCACCAGATACAGGAAACGCCTACACTTAGGAGGGTTTTCCCCATTAGGCTCATTAAGCCGCGAGACAAGATGGTGCCCACTGGGATCCACGATGGAACCAGACGGTCCACTTCCGGTTCGGCGGAAGTCACGTGATCCACACCCACTTCAAGTTCGGCCAATGCCACGTGACCCGTCCCTCAATGCCGGTCCGGCTGAATCATGGGACCATCCACCACTTCGATATCCACGGGTGTCAGGTGATCTGGACACACTTCCGGAAGGGTGGGTGTCACGTAACCCAACACAGGTGGGCAAGGGACTCTTCCCCACCACACACGTGAAACGCCTCACCCTACGCTGTGTTCCGGGTAGAGTCATTTAGCCCTGAGGCAAATTAGCGCCCCCCAGCACCCTCACCTTGGCCTGCCACACTGCACACAGCACATCAGTCAACCCGTGCCTGCCTGCCTCCTGTGGTCTAACCATTAGCCTTTGTGGGCCTCCGAGTGGCCCTTCCCAAGGGGCCTGGCACCACAACGCTGGAGATTGGGGACATTCAAAACCCAAAGGTCAGACTCACCCTACCACATGGCCATCACACGGGCCTAACGGGGCACCTCCGCTCATTCAGGGCCTGAGAACGGTCAAGGGCCTCCATGCCCCCGGCAACCTTCGAAGCCCCCCATGCCAAAGCTTTGGGACCACGCTCCCCCCCAGAGCCCTCACCTTGGCCCACCCCTCCACTTGCCACACAGCCGTTGACTCGGCCAGCAGTCCTGTTTGCTGACCCTAAATTTAGGTTGGCCCCAGAAGGGGCCTCCCAAGGTGCATGGCGTCACAACCCTGAGCATGATGGATATCCTACCCCAGTGCCAGACTCACAATCACACCAGGCTCCCACCCGGGCTCATCAGGGTGCCATAACTCATTCAGGAACGGGCAGGGCCCTCCGAGCCCCCAACGACGTTTGAAGGCCCACCGCGCCAAAATCCTTGGGCCCACGTTCCCCCTCCCCACTGCCTTCAACACGGCCCACTCCACTGCTTGCTGCAAAGCCGTCGGCTTGTGCCTGCCAGCTACCTTTTACTAACCCTAACCCTATGTCGGCCCATGACGGCCCCATCCCAAGGAGCCTGGCACTGCAAAGCTTGGGATTGGGGACCCCCGAGCCCCCAGGCCAGACTCACCCAGCCACAAGACCACCACACGGGCCCATCCGGGTGCCACTGCTCATTCAGGCTGGGAGAACGTGCAGGGCCCTCCGAAACTCCAGCAAACTTCAGAGGCCCCCAGCGCCAAAACCCTTGGGTCCATGATCTGACTCCCCAATGCCCTCACCTCAGCCTACTCCTCCACTCCCCACACAGCCATCGGCTCGGGCCTGCCAGCTTCCTGGAGTTTAACCTAAACCCTAGGTCGGCCCAAGAGGGGCCCTTCCCAAGGTGCCTGGCCCCATGGTGATGGGGGAAACCAGAGCCCCAGTGCCGGACTCATACTGCTGCGAAGCTGCCTTCTGGGCCCATGGGAGTCCTGGCGCTCATTCAGGGTGGGAGAACGGGCAGGGCCCTTGAGTCCCCAGTGACTTTCATGGGCTCCCCAGGCCAAAACACTTGGACCCACGTTCCACCTCCCCATCGCCTCACCTTGGCCCACCCATCTGCTCACCTCACAGCCATTGGCTCGGGCTAGCCGTCCTGGGTTCTAACCCTCTCCCTAGGTCGGCCTCCGAGGGGCCCTTCCAAACTGGCCTGGTGCCCAAATGCTGGGGATTAGGGACCCAAGAGCCCCAGCACCAGACTCACTGTCCCGCCAGGCCACCACTGGGGCCCATCAGGACGCCACCACTCATTCAAGGCGGGAGAACAGGCAGGGCCCTCCGAGCCCCCAGCGACTTTCAAAGGCCCCCCAAGCCAAAACCCTTGGGTCCACGCTCCACCTCCCCAGCGCCCTCACCTCAGCCATCCCTCCACCCGATGCTCTGCCATCGGCTCTGGACTGCTGGCCTCCTGTGTGTTAACCCTAACCGTAGTTTGGCCCCCGAAGGGTGCATCCCAAGGGGCCTGGTTCTCCAACGCTGGGGATTGGGAACACCGAGCCCCAGGCCAGACTCACCCTGCCGCAGGGCCACCATCTGGGCCCATCAGGACGCCTCCTCTCATTCAGGGTGGGAGAAGGGGCAGTGCCCTCCAAGCCCCCAGCGACCATCGACGGTCCTCCGTGCCAAAACCCTTCAGACCACACTCCACTCCATGCCCTCAACCTCGGCCCACCCCTCCGCTCACCTCACAGCCTTCGGCTCAGGCCTACTGGCCTCCTGGGGGCTAACCTAACCATAGGTCGGCCAACGTGGGGCCCTTCCCAAGGGGCCTGGCACCACAATGCTGGGGACTGGGGACACTCAGGCCACAGCAGCAGACTCACCCTGCTGCCCAGCTGCCACCCGGGCCCATCAGGGCACCACGGAACATTCAGGGCAGGAGTACTTGCAGGACCCTATGAGCCCCCAGAGACTATCGAAGGCCCCCCAACCCAAACCCTTGGGCCCACTCTCCCCTCCCCAGCGCCCTACTCCTGGCCCAACTCCTGGCCCACCCCATCGGTCGCCACACAGCCATCGGCTCGGACCTGTCTCTGTAGAAGAGGCTGAGTGCTTTTAAATACTATTTCCGAACTTACAGCACACTCTGAACAGACCAGAACCTCCCTCAATTTAAAAAGGAGAGTCTTTCAGTCACTTTAATATCAGAAAAATATTACGGTATCTCTATTCCTAGGGTTCTTTAAGAGTCTTACTCAAAGGTTCTCCACTGAGATAATTATCTTCATGATCATGATGGTCAGAGGTGAAAAGGGCAGCTAAATTTGTTCCTGTTGGCAACACAACAAGAAAATCCTAATACTTCCAGATCGAGAAGACCAGAGGTAAGAGGGAAATGGTACCTCGTATGGAAGAACAAGGGATCTTGGGTCAGTTTGGAGATCCCACTTCAGTTTATGACAATAAATTACTCTGTCATTCATATCGTCTTTGAGCCCTTGTCTAACTATCTAGAAAATGGGACTCATTGATCTACACCCTTGTTTAGAAGTTTAAGATGGAGAATGCTACACAGAACCAGGTTGGTGTCTCCCAGGAGCAGGGGGGCTCATTAAGCCATAATTACCATGGGGTCTATTTCTTTGCCAGGGAAAAGAACACATGTTGAAACCGTTTTTCTAAAAGATGACTTACAGGATGATTTTCAAACCTTAAGGAAGGTCAAGAAGCTGCTATTGTGTCGTATTTCTCTCAGAAATCATGTAGTTAGACCGGTGGGGACAATAGCACCATCATCAGTAGGAGTCGGGAGCTTCCCATCTCCATATGGCTATATTGACCCCCTTAATTCAGGGCCGCCAGAAAGGACAGCTGGAGGGGGGTGGGGAACACAGGCTGAGGCTGCAAGGTGTGGCTGGGACACGCAGAAATCTGATAGGAGGCTTAACTCCTGTCTACCTTAGGATAGTGAATGCTCTTCACAGACAAAGGGCCATTGTGTGTGAGCCCTGACATATAAAAAGTTGAGATTATCCATTGCGATTCCCTCTCTGACCCTTAGGATATGCAGCAAAGTTACACTGAAATTTTAAACATGGATGGACTGCCTGGTTTTCATTTCTTTAGGACTAGGGCTCCATTCCTTGGCGGCCTAAGAATAGAATCTAGTTAATTTCAGGATTTTAAAACGTAGACATGATTCATGGCCCAACATATCGTCTGGGTAAATAGTCTGTGACCCCTAGAAAATAATGTATTCTGCACTTATTATGGAACGTTCCATAGACGTCAATTAGGTCACATTTGTTAACAAGGTTCTGTCTGATTTTTCTACCAGATATGGAGCAAAGTATATTAAAATTTCCAAACAATGAGACTCTATTCAACATTGCACTGGAGAATCTACCCAGTGTTATACAGCAAGAGGAACCAAAAGTGTAAGAATGGAGGGGATACTTGTGACTACTCACAGACAGGATCGTGTCCATAGAAAATCCAAAGGAGTCTATAAATCCCCTATTGGAATGAAATATGGAATTGAGAAATTTGAGGATTGTAGCTTCCCATTAGACAGTTTCTGGAAGAAAATGGAGAACATGGCGATCTTGGCATAGGCCACAGGGTGGTCTAACCACTTAAAAGAATTCAGTGGGGAGTGCCTGCATGGCTCAGCTGTGAAGCATCTGACCTTGGCTCTGGTCAAGATCCCAGGGTCCTGAGAGAGAGCTCCGCATTGGGTCCTGCTCAGCGGGAAGCTTGCCTCTCCCTCTCACACTCTCCTTAAAAATGGGACATCTCGCGGCGCTTGGGTGGCACAGTAGTTAAACGCCTGCCTTCAGCTCATGGTGTGAACCCCGCATTGTGGGATCAAGCCCCACATCAGGCTCCTCTGCTGGGAGCCTGATTCTTCCTCTCCCACTCTCCCTGCTTGTGTTCCCTCTCTCACTGGTTGTCTCTATCTCTGTCAAATAAATAAAATCTTTTAAAAAATGGACATCTCTCCCTATCTTTTCACCACTAAGAATAGGAAAAGGTGAGCCACAGACTGGGAAGTGAAGATTTGCAATACACACATTGACAAAGACTTGTCAAGAAAGAATTCCTACTCACGAACCATAAAAAGACTGCCTACTTAAAAACGAATATTTCACAGAAGATTTAATGATGGCCAACAAGCACAGGAAACGGTGCTCCACAGTATGATTTTCAAGAACACCCAGGGCTTTCCTAAAAAAAAACATACGGAGAAACCAGTATTCCCTAGATGGATGACATCCTTATTTCTGAGGACAAGTTGGAGAACAGACGAGCATCCAAGTCAAGATGGAATTCCTGACACTCAGATGATGGATAATTGACCTAAGTTAGGGCTGAGAATCTCAAACGACAGTACAATTTATAGGCATCATTCGGTCCTCTGAAGGCAGACAACTACCACACCCCTTCCCACACCACACACAGGTTGCTTCCCAACCCCTACCATAAAGGGAGAAGATCAGAAACAGATAGGACTGGTAGGAAATAGCAGAAATCACACGTGGGGATTGTCCTGAAACACACTGGTCTCATAACTAGGTTTAGGAAGTGTAGGGAACAGACATGGACACAAAACCAAGAGGTACTTTCCTTGGGAAATGCTGTCTGAAAGCATCACATGCTGGTAGCAGCTAATGAAGGCTCAGAGCATACAGTAGAATACCGATCCTCACAAGGGTTTGTGACATGGACTCTGAGGACAGAAACTCTTCAAGTTCTCAAAGTTTACCGGATGGACTGCTGGGCTAAGAGATTCCCAAGTTCTCAGCACAGATACCATCCCTGCTGGGGGCTTAATGAGCCTGATTGGGAGCATCAGGGGCATCCCGGGCGGGTCACGTAGGCATCGGGAGAGGGTCACATGCCCCCGGGGCACGGGTCATGTGACCACCGAGCCGGAAGTGGCTCGGCCCACGCCATCAATGCTCGGGTCAGTGCCATCTTATCTCGGGTTCTGAGAGAACACAGGTGAGCCTTTCTAGTACTTGGTATCTGTTCTCAGAACTCGGGAATCTCTTAGCCTGGCAGTCCGTCCATAAACTTTGAGGTCTTGAAGTGTTTCAGTCCTAGGAGACCATGTCACAAACCCTTGTGAGGATCGGTATTCTAGGGTATGCTCACAGCCTGCATTAGCTGCTACCAGCATGTGACGCTTTCAGACAGCATTTCCCAAAAAGTACCTCTTGGTTCTGTGTCCATGTCAGATCCCTACACTTCCTTACACAAGTTATGTGACCAGTATGTTTCAGGACAATCCCCACGTGTGATTTCTGCTATTTCCTACCAGTCCTATCTGTTTCTGATCTTCCTCCTTTATGGTATGTGTGGCGGCCTGGCGGCAGGTTGAGTCTGGCACTGGGGTTGGGGGTTCCCAATCCCCAGCATCGCGGCACCAGGCCCCTTGGGAAGGGATCCTCCGGGGCCGACCTAGTGTTAGAATTAGCCCCCAGGAGGCCAGTAGGCCCGAGCCGACAGATGGGCAGAGAGCGGAGGGGCGGGTCGAGGTGAGGGTGCTGGGTGGGGGAGCATGGGCCCAAGTGTTTTGGCATGAGGGGCCTTCAAAGTTCGGCATCGGGTGCCTTAACCCGGTGTTCAGTTCATACCACAGCGCCAGTTCTGCTTACCAAAAGTAGCCACTAGGCACTCACATTCCACGCCCGGCTCCACACCAGCGAGCTGGGCTTCTTACCCATTTAAAGTTTGAGAATAGGTTGAGATCGTTTGGGCCCCAAGACCTCTAATCATTGGCTTTATCAGATAAAACTTCGTGAGTTCATGTGCGAGAGCGCCAGCTATCCTTAGGGAAACTTCAGAGGAACAAGCTACTAGATGGTTCGATTAGTCTTTCACCCCTATACCCAGGTCAGACGACCTATTTGCACGTCAGGACCGCTACAGACCTCCACCAGAGTTTCCTATGGCTTTGCCCTGCCCAGGCATAGTTCACCATCTTTCAGGCCCTAACACGTGGGCTCATGCTCCACCTCCCCAGCGTGGCAGGCGAGATGGGCAGGTGGTGCACATTCGGCGGACTGGAGAGGCCTCAGGATCCCACCTTGGCCGGCGAGCAGCGCCAGCCTTCACCTTCATTGCGCCATGGCGACTTTCATGCGAGCTCCTGACTCACGCACGTGTTAGACTACTTAGTCTGTGTTTCAAGATGGGTCGGGTGGGTGGCCGACATCGCCAATGACCCCATGCACATGCTTCGATGTGCTTTGCTCACAGCGTGGTACCTGGAAACCCCCTGGGCCCAAAGGCATGACCCGACAGGGGCGCAGTGAGGATGGTCCACCCCACCCCCCCGCACACACTGCCACTGACAGGGCGAAGGCCAGGATCACAGTGGGGAGGGAGGGAGGGAAGGAGGGGTGGGTGGGTGAAGACCCCGGATGCGCAGCAGCAGCGGTGGCACAGGAAGCAGGGGAGCCTGGCTGGGACAACCACAGTTGCCACCATGGGCACAGTGGCAAGACAAAAGGTGTTCTGGTTCCGGGCCCCTCCACCCCCGATGGACCATGAGCGGCAAGGCACGGCACGGGACCGTGAATCCCCAGCCACTACCCCCACCCCCACCCACAGAACACGGGCGACCCAAGACCACATGCGACACGAGGGATGACCCCCAGAGGGACCGTGGTGGCCACGGCCCTCAGCGCGAGCTCTCCTCTCTCCCTTTCTCACGGGCGGCACCGCCCTCCACCCCGGCACCGACCCCCCCTCTCACACACCTCCCCCACGTCCCACACATGCGCCAACGCCGGGCGGACCCGACGGGGCAAAGCGGGGTTGCGGGGGGCCGGCAGAGCCGGGACCGGGCATGGGGCAGAGGAGGCCACCGTGTCTGCAATTAGGGGGATGGAGGGCCCAGCGGCCGAGCCGACCCCTCCCCCCCGGGGACGAGCCCAGGGGCAGGCGAGGCGCGGGCACCGGCACGGAACAGGCCCTGCGAGGGAAACCCCAGCCGCGCCACTCCATGGGTCGAGAGACACCCGGGGGAGCGATTGATCGTCAAGCGACGCTCAGACAGGCGTAGCCCCGGGAGGAACCCGGGGCCGCAAGTGCGTTCGAAGTGTCGATGATCAATGTGTCCTGCAATTCACATTAATTCTCGCAGGTAGCTGCGTTTTTTTTTTTGCTTTTCCCAACTTTTTATTAAAAAATGTCAGAATAGTACAGTGAATGTCTATATACCCTTTGTTTATATTTGCCAATTTTGGTATTTTCCATTTATTTTATTTTTTATTTTTTTTTATTTTATTATATTATGTTAATCAACATACAGTACATCCCCGGATTCCGATGTAAAGTTTGATGCTTCATTAG
>NW_023228471.1:0-817 GCF_002007445.2 Ailuropoda melanoleuca
TGATGTTTGTCCCTGGGCCCTCTCCTCACTAATTCATCCTCTCATGCAAAGTCTGCAGCATTTACTGAGCACCTACTGCATGCAGGCCCTGAGACACACCCTGCAGATTTCGGGGAAGAGTGCGGCCCTGCAGTCTTGCTGCTGACAAGCCTTCGGGGAACCAGAATCGAATGGGTAACGGCGCATTTGGTGAGCGTTCCCAGAGAGGGAACTACAGTGGGGCCTCCAGCTCCAGGTAAACCTAGCCAGATCCCTAAGGGGAAGAGGGCACAGGACCAGTAAGAGGGTCCTCAAGAGGTGGACAGGGCATGGGGGCAGCCCTGAGTGAGAGCATGCTGTGCCCTGCGAGAATGAAAGGAGCCAGTCTGACCCGGGCCCTGCCCAGAGTGTGCAAGGGGGAGGGTCCCAGCAGCGCTTTGGCCAACCTGAGGACTGTCGGAGAGGCCAGGCTAGACCCCTCCGGTGCAGCAGGAAGGGGAGCAAGAGAAGGGTGCAGGGCCCACAGGAGTGAAGCAAAGGGAAGAAGGGCCGGGGGCAGGCTGAACTCCTCCTGGAGCCGGAGGAGAGGCGAGGCTCAGCCCATCCCAGCAGCCAGCCCCTCCCTCAAGTCTGTGCTGGCAGTAGTCGGTGCCTGAGGCCCACATAGCTCCGGGTCCCTCCTCCATCTGCTCGTCCTGCCCCTCTACCCTGACCGCGTCTCCACTGCTGTTCCCTCCAGAAGCAGAAGGGACTTGCCGGGCTCAGGACGCTGACTACAGGATCGGAGGCCGATGAGGGACTGGCTCCCTTCCAGGAGCCTGAAAATACCACTTGTTTT
>NW_023228472.1:0-817 GCF_002007445.2 Ailuropoda melanoleuca
GATGTGGGGCTCGATCCCATAACGCCGGGTTCATGCCCTGAGCCGAAGGCAGACACTTAACCGCTGTGCCACCCAGGCGCCCCGATTTCTACTTTTAAACACTGAATTCAGAGCTCGATAAATCAATTTCTTGACAATAGCTGAAAAAATACATGGATCACTCTAGAGCAGTCTTCCACAACAAGGAGATGTTGGTACATGTAGGTGCTGAAAGAAATTGTCTGACATTTATGGCCGGTGTGGTAAATGTTAAGGTAAGTGAAGGTAAGGGATTGAAATGACAGTGTTAGGAGCTCTTATTAACGATAAAGAGGCTTGTTGCCAAAAGAACTTACTGAGTGATAAGGAAGAGGGCTGAAACAGGAAGTTGAGGCCAGGAGGGTATAGATCCCAACAAATGGTGCTGAATGGTGGCAGAGCAACAGGACAACTTGGCAAGTGCAATACTTTAAGAGTTATTTTGCTGAGAAAAATTGTATTAATCATTCTTGTCAGTGACAGAAGCAGTGAATGTGAGTGTTAAGGAACACATTTTTAGTAATATCACTAGCTCCTTACCAGACATCTTGGTCTACCCATTTAAATTTGTATCCCTGTTATACAGATGGATGGATCATATTTTAGCCATCAGTTTTCCTTTTCCTGATTGAAAGCTTACTAACCAACTTCCCTGTTTCTCTTTTAGAGAAGCACATACTTTATATTTCTCAATACAAATTAGTAAATTAGCATTCTGGTAAATATATATGAAATGTCAGGTCAAATTCCATTTTTTGTCAATGAGTGCACATTCTTTTTTTTTTTTTTTTTTTTATTT
>NW_023228473.1:0-817 GCF_002007445.2 Ailuropoda melanoleuca
GGAAAACAGCTTGAAAGCTCCTCCCTTGCGTTACCACAGGACCCAGAAGTTCCCTTCCCGGGTGTGTACCCAGGAGCACGGAAAACCTGTATCCACACAAAACCGTGCACGTGAACCATCGTAACAGCCAAAAGGTGGGAACGACCCAAACGTCCGCTAAGTCCTGCCTGGATGTGTCCGTACAATGGCCCGTTTTTCAGGAATGAAGCACGAGCACACCCACACGCCCTGAAAGCAGCCGGACACATACCGCAGGATTCCACTGGTACGAGATGTCCAGAATAGGCAAATCCATGGGGACGGGGCCTGGATGAGTGGTTGCCAGGGGCTGGGGGGAAATGACTGCTAATAGGAGCAGCGTCTTTCAGGAATGATGACAGTGTTCTGAAATGGGTGATTGTGGCCCAGCTCTGTGAGTATACGAAAACAAAGCCACTGGGCAGATGTTAAGGTGTCTCAATCGTGGAGCCCGACCTGGCAGTCTGGGCTTCCGAAGTCAGTGGAAACACTGCTCGGCCCCACCCCCACCACCATGGAAACATTCCCCGCTCCAAGTTTTGGGGATAGGAGACCAAAATTCCGTGAGTGCTGACTGGGTGTGGTGGTGATGCCTGGTCATGGTTACGGCACATGTCGACCGCAGGCACTGAGACAGATGCCCATCTTCTATGCGTTGCCTCCCCCGTGTGGGCAGAACTTGGGTCCTTGGTCGGCCCTGCCCCATCCTGCTGAACCGGGTGTTTCTGGGTGGCCGGGCATCTCAGAGGCAAGAGCTTCCTGCAGATCCATCCCCGCCCCTGGAGCCCCCCACGCTCCC
>NW_023228474.1:0-818 GCF_002007445.2 Ailuropoda melanoleuca
GCGTGATCCTGGCATTCTGGGATCGAGCCCCACGTCAGGCTCCTCCACTGGGAGCCTGCTTCTTCCTCTCCTGTTCCCCCTGCTTGTGTTCCCTCTCTCTCTGGCTGTCTCTCTCTCTGTTGAATGAATAAATAAAATCTTAAAAAAAAAAAAAAAGAAATACAGATTCTTAGGGCCACCCCAGACCAACCAGGGCGATCGGTGTTTCAACAAGCCCTCCAGGTGATTCTGATGCACGGAAAAGTTTGAGAAGCCCTGCTTGGGATCACATAGAGCAGTGATAAAATCCTGGGGTGTTAGATGTTCTCCCCCATTTTACCAATGGGCACAGAGCTGTGTTCTGTTGTGGGATTAGATGCGTGGACATATTGTTACTTGGGAAATAGGAGAGCCGGCTGCGCAGAGACTTGGCAGGTGAGAATTTGCTGGCGGATGTTCGAGCTAACGCAGGTCCGGGCTCAAGGTGGTTCCTCTTTGGAGCGACACTGTCCCCCAGCAGGGAGGGCTCTGAAAGGACTGTCGCAGGCACACCTGGGAGAGAGGGCGCCCTTCTCAGGGGTTAAGCCATCCACACGATAGGTTTGTAAGTTTTGTCTTCACGTTCTCTGGTAGTGTTAGACACCAGATCATTTTTAAAAACAAAATATTGAAAGATACGTACATAATCGTAAGAAGGTGCTAAAACATAAACAAGAGAAAAAGCACAATAAAAATTCAGAATGTATAAGACATTAATAACAGAGGTGAAAACTGCAAAATTAAAGGAAGTGGCTCCCATGGAAGGCACCCAGTAATGCCACCCCCCCCGACCCCTACCA
>NW_023228475.1:0-818 GCF_002007445.2 Ailuropoda melanoleuca
AAAAAAAAAAAAAGGAAGATACAAATTCCCAAAGCACAGCATCCTCATTAGGGAGCTGGGCAGACAGACAATAAACAACTGGGTGAACCAGTAAACGATTACACCATCTGGTAGTGATCAGCGCTACGCAGAGAATTCAGATAGGGAGAGGGGGGGTTGGGTAGGTACTTTAGTCCCCAAGGTCAGTAAAGTTCTGCTGAAGCTGAGATGAGAACAAGAAGAAACCAACCACTGAGAAATAACTTTCCGGGCCAACAGCCCATCTGGTGCAAAGGCCCTGGGGCAGGAATGAGCTTAGGATGTTCCAAGAAAGAGAAAGAAGGCCAGAGGCTGATCTGTGGTGGCCCAGAGGGAGAGGGGCGTGAAGCGAGGTCAAGGTTTCAGCAGCAGGCCCTTCGTATGCCCCGATACAGAATTTGGGTCTCTTTCTAAACACAAGAAGGGGCCCCTGGAAAGCTTTAAACAAGGTAAGGACACGATCTGATTGTTTTAATAAGATCACCTTGCCAGAGGGTAGAGAATGGATTGCAAGGGGCAAGAGTGAGAGAGGGGAGGTCAGTATGGTAGGCGGGCGATGATGGCGGACGTGGTGGTGGAAAGGATGGAGAGAAGCAGCTGGATCCCGGAGAGCTTGCTGATGGATTGGACACAGGTGAAGAAGAAAATGAGATTTAGGGCACCTGGGTGGCGCAGTTGTTAAGCATCTGCCTTCGGCTCAGGGAATGATCCCGGCGTTCTGGGATCGAGACCCACATCAGGGTCCTCCACTAGGAGCCTGCTTCTTCCTCTCCCACTCCCCCTGCTTGTGTTCCCTCTCT
>NW_023228476.1:0-818 GCF_002007445.2 Ailuropoda melanoleuca
AAAAAAAAAAAAGAAATGGGCATCTTGTATACTGTTGATTGTATATTGTTGTAAATCAACACTTAAAGGGAAATTTGGCAGTATGCATAAAAATAAAAATATTTCTCTCTTTGGCCTAGAAATACTGTACCTTGAAATTTATCCTAAACACTAGCATAATGTGTACAAAGATATTAACAAGGGTATTTTTATTTATACCAGCTTGTTATTTAAACATATCCCCCCCCAACACACGCATCTTATCATGGAATTTGAACATGTGTGAAACCAAAGAGAAAAGTATAAAGAATCCTTAGCTAGTTCTCCATCATCCAGCTTCAATAATTACCAGTTATGGTCAATCTTATTTCTTCTCAGTCCTCTACCACTTCCACACTCTACCCACTGGCATAATAATTGAAGCAAATCCTAGACCGATCATTTTATTTGAAATATTTTGTATTGTATCTCTTAAAAGATAAGTGCTTTTTATTATTTTTATTTTTATTAAAGTATAATTAATATATTAGTTTTGGGTATACAATTCTATGCATTTACTTAGTGCTTATTAAGGTAAGTGTACTCTTAATCCACTTTATTTCACCCATTCCCCCATCCACCTCTTCTCTGGCAACCACCAGTTCATTCTGTGTATTTAAGAGTGTGTTTTCTTGTTTTTCTTTTTTTCTTTGGTTGTTCATTTGTTTCTTCAATTCCACATATGAGTGAACTCATATGGTATTTCTCTTACTGACTTATTTCATTTAGTATTATACTCCCTAGGTCCATCTATGTTTTATGTTCTGTGATATGGCAAGATTTCATTCTTTTTTTTTTTT
>NW_023228477.1:0-818 GCF_002007445.2 Ailuropoda melanoleuca
AAAAAAAAAAACAAAACAAAACATACCTGTTTCAAAAACATAAACAGGACAGTCATGTCCAGGAACATCAGTGTTTCAAACATCAGTGTTCAAAAACCCTAGCCTTTTGTTGACTCACTCATGTGTATGTGGCTGCATGGTATTTTGGGTCGGCTTACCAAGGCATGAGCCATCTCCACAACACCACAGGCAGAAGAAGGAGTAAGAGGCCGTGAACAGGTGGGAAAGAACACGGTCCTCTCAGGGAATGGAAGTGACTCCTACGGATGAAGCCTAAGATTCCATGATGGGGATGGATCCGGAGGTATGTCTGAGCCAGACATAAGGGACATGATGGTCGCGCAGAAAAATAGTAACACAGGTGACCTGAGACTGCTCTCCTAGAGATCTCCTGCTTGCAGAGTTGGCCCTTGGTTGGTATCTGGGAACTTGGGGGTTCAGGAATATCGTCACCATTCTCTGATACGAGGGGCTCACTGTGCTAAATTGTTTGTACGAACAATGTAGTTTATGGTGAACGCCTGCTCTCCTTCTGAGAGTCTGGAATTTTGGTACATGCTAGGCAGGGGGTGCCTTAGTGATCAACTCCCTAGTTAAAACCCTGGATCCTGATTCTTTAACAAGCTTCCCTGGCAGACAATATCTCAGACATGTCGCCACAAATAATGTGCACTGTCTCCCTGTCTCTGTCTCTGTCTCTGTCTCTCTCTCTCACACATACACATACCGCAAACAAGTAACAATCAAGGGGCGCCTGGGTGGCACAGCGGTTAAGCGTCTGCCTTCGGCTCAGGGCGTGATCCCGGCAGTATGGGATC
>NW_023228478.1:0-818 GCF_002007445.2 Ailuropoda melanoleuca
AAAAAAAAAATTCTCTATTTGTCTTTTTCCTTTGAAAAATAATACTTGAATAATAATAAATAATATTCATAGATAAGTAACTTTTCTTTGCATTTCAGATGCTCAACACTTAGTAGTAAGGCAGTGGGTTCTGTCATTCAATGAGTTGCTTTTGGATAGTACCAAAATATCATGACTTAAGCCTTCAATAAAAAAGACTCTCAATGGCATGGTGGGAGGATGGTGGCTTGGATTCATTATTCTGATACACCTTGGAGATGGTTCACTTGGGCCCTATTTGCCCTATAAATAACAGTCTTAGAGTTGGAAGAGTAGCTGTCCAATCCAGGTCCCCACTATCTTCAGACTACCAAGCAGTCAAACACACTATATTAGAGTACTGTGCTTTCTGGACTCTCACTATGCACCAATCACTGCTAAGATTTTCAAAGGCTACCTCTTCATCTTCCACACTCTGTGCTGATGGTTCTCCAACTTTAGAGGTCATCAGGATTTCAGAAAGGTCTGGTTAAACACAGATGGCTGTGTCCCACCCCCAGAGCTCCTGATTCAGTAGGTCTAGAGTGGGATCCGAGAATACGCATTTCTAATAAATGCCCAGGGGAGGTGGATGCTATTGGTCCTGGGACCACACTTTGAGAACCACCGCATTTAAGGAAAGTATTATATTATTCCTATTTTAGGCTGCATGGGATTAGAAAGGTTAAATGACTTACGTCATGCAGAAACATTTCTGTATGTGCACATTTCTGGGTGTGCACATCTGGAGATGTGCTTTGCCCATATCCTTCTAGGGATTATTAGTCTCATAAACCCCC
>NW_023228479.1:0-818 GCF_002007445.2 Ailuropoda melanoleuca
AAAAAATATATATATATATATAATGTGTTCATCTTTTAGTAAAATAAAATTTATATTTGTTGTCTGGATTATTATATTCCCATATCACAAATAGTTCTTCTCTGTGACTCACTTCTGTGATCAAATTTTTGCCATATCATGTAGCTCACCCTTCAATTGTTCTTACTTTGTGTTTGAAATGACTGACACATCTACTTTAATGCCAGGCAGCCTAGGGTATATTCCTTTTTCTTTTTTCTTTTCCTTAGATCTTTACCAAAAGTTTTTCTCACCATCCTATAGCTCTTTATATACATGGATATTTTCTTGATAAAAAATTTTTCAAGTTTTCCCAACTATACCCTGCTCTTTTAAACCATCTAGGCTTTCTGTATACTGTTCTTTCCATGTCCTTTTTCCCTGGCAAGTTCTCAGCTATCATTCCCAGATAGAGTAAATTACTCTTTTCATTTCTTTTCATTATTAATGCATTTATCAAAAACATTTAATTGATTGTTAATATGTCTCTTTCCTATGTCAAATTATGACAACTGTGAAGGCAGGAATATTTTATTTTCATCTTTGTACTATGTGCATTGCACATAATATGGAATCCATCAAATAATGGAATAATGAATGAATGTATGAATTATATGAATAAATGAATGAATGAATAACTGAGAGTGAGTGAACCACTAAATGTGCAATGGTTATTAAATCTGGAACACAACCAACCGTGGATAATGTAGTCTGTTTCTTTCCCATCCATAAAAATAACTGAGGGGCCAATAGGACCTCATACAGGCATTGCACATTAGAAACCCATTTTGTTTTTTTTT
>NW_023228480.1:0-1310 GCF_002007445.2 Ailuropoda melanoleuca
GAGGTAAGATTCATACACCTTGTGTTCTTGCTCAAGAAGAAATAGCATGAATTGCATTCTTAATAAGGAAGTTCCATTATTCTCAAGAGTATAATTTAAGACAAGCTGATTGCCAAAAAGAAAACATGCTGAATCAGTTCCTACAACAAAGAGCTAGTTCAATTTCCAAGACTGTAAAAAACAACTTGGATTTGGTTCAAAGCTGCTACAACCAGTTTGCTACCAAATCAACAATTGGTATAAAAGGATACATGAAATTAAAATGCAAGGAAGTGGAGGAGATTAAAATGCAAAGAATGTTTTCTTTTTCCTCAGGTTAGACCCCAAGATTTTGTGATCTAGGAACACATAAATGTTGAAGGACCAGGAGTCATAAATTTAGGGAAAGGTCAAAGCAGCACTTGAGGGTCTATCAACTACCATGTTAAGAAATTCCTTGCTATTCCACAATGACTTATTTCCCTATTACACTCATTTCTGTGTCAAAATTAGGAAAATGTCTTCAGCATCTAAAGACATATTCAGAAATAGATTGCAAAATAGACTTGATTCTAAACAACAGGAATAAATTCTGGCAAAATTAAAGAGAACATGATTATTAGAAAGATCTAGGATAGCTAGCATAATCAATGGAAAGGCTGCAGAACTAGGCTCTGAGAACTCGACCTTGGGTAGAGGACAACACGAAGACATCTAAGTGTTCATACTAAAATGAAGAAGCTCTAAATATGTTTCCTTGTTGCCATAGCACCACCAATATCAGAAGAAAGAAACTCAATTAGGCAACAATATATGTTCTAATATGCCTACTCCTTGGAGAAGGGAGAGAAGATCACACTGATTTATAGTGCCACCTAGATCACACATAATCACAGAGAAGTTGTTACTGAGGGCTGTCTGGGNGTGCCTGGGTGGCTCAGTCGGTTAAGCATCTATCTTAGGCTCAGGTCATGATCTCCAGGTCCTGGGATGGAGCCCTGGAGGCAGGCTTCCTGCTCAGTGGGGAGTCTACTTCTCCCTCTCCCTCTGCCCCTCCATCCCGCACTCATGCTCAAGCATGCGCACTCCCTCTCTCTCAAATCTTTTTTTAAAGTTGTTACTCAAAAGTTAATTGGAACACTATTACCAAAAACTGAGTTGTTGAATAAGCAAGAAATATCTATTACTTAGCCCAACATATTTATGTAAGTTACCTCCTCATTATTTTTCTGTTCAAATGCTCCTGGGATAGTCATTCACCCCATTCAGACATGTTGTCCTGTCTACACAGATAATTCACAGCATTCTTGCAACTGAGTATTCAGGACAGG
>NW_023228481.1:0-805 GCF_002007445.2 Ailuropoda melanoleuca
AAAAAAAAATTTCAACATTATATGTATTAGGTAAATTCCTGAATTAAATATCAGTGTTTCAAAGTCTGCAGTTATATTTTAAGTAGCTTGTCTTTGGGTGATAGAAAGAAAGAATAATTGTGAATAACAATTAAGAATTATTTTATCTTTTCCATTTGTCACATTTTTTAAAAGAATCATTCATTGTTATTTAAAATTCTGGGCAAATTTCAAAGTGATACTTCAAGTCGTCTATTAATACAATGTGGAAAGTCTGAAATTTTAACTTTAAAAAATGTTTTGACATCTTTATTCATTTTACTGTTCAATCTATTACTTTAATACCTTCAGAAAAATGGGGGGAAATCTAAGGATTTCAAATGACTGAAAAGGGAAGGTGTACAAACGATCTGTTGCCAGGAGTTGTAAAAATACATCTCCTTAAAGGCACAGTGTTAAGACTGCGTGTGTTGGTGGCTGCAGGGGCAGGTGTGGGTAGAGCAGGAGTGGCGATGAGGGGAGTGTACAAAAATGGAATAGAGGGAGGGACTTGTTCTGCAGTGTTCTGTTATCTTGAATTGTGGCTTGTCTTCCTTTCTTCCCTCCATCCTATCATCCCTCCTCCCTTTTCTTCCCTCTTTAAATGGAGAATGAAACCATTTCTTGTAATTTGGAGAATGGGTTAGAGGTGAGTCAGTGGGGAATTGGAAAGACCTGATAGACTACAGGCATGTAGATGATTTAGAGATTCCGGAAACATATCTATAGTCTGCTTTTAGTCCTTTTTGGAAAGGCATTGTTTATCATCGTTTATCACATTGGGAGG
>NW_023228482.1:0-172 GCF_002007445.2 Ailuropoda melanoleuca
ATATTTCCCTGAACTGTGTGGTGTCAGAGACCACTAGTTGGCACGCTCTTCAGGCTTCCGCGACCACTTTCAATCATGGATCCCTATTCACGAAGGCTTATGATAGTGCTAAGACTGGCTCTGCACGGTGTTGTTTCTGACGGACTTGCCTTTGGCCTTTTCATTCCATTGC
>NW_023228482.1:373-545 GCF_002007445.2 Ailuropoda melanoleuca
TTTTTCACTCATGCTCCCTTACTCATGAGAGATCATGTTCGTTGATATTTCCATGAACTCTGTGGTGTCTCAGAGACCGCTAGTGGGCACGCTCGTCATGGTTCCGCGACCACTTTCGCTCATGGATCCCTAGTCACGAAGGCTGATGATAGTGCTACGACTGGCTCTGCAC
>NW_023228483.1:0-818 GCF_002007445.2 Ailuropoda melanoleuca
GATCCCAGAACGCCGGGATCACGCCCTGAGCCAAAGGCAGATGCTTAAGGACTGCACCACTCAGGCGCCCCAGTCCTGAAGAGATTTAAACACCCTAAGACAGAAATGCATGTGTGTGCGTGTGTATAAAATATATATATTATATACAACAGCTTTATCGAGGTCTAATCTGCATAAATCATACATATTTAAAGTGGTATAATTAAGTGCTTTGACATGTGTGTGCACCCATGAAGCCAACATTACGATCAAGATATTGAACATACCCATCACCTCCAAAACTTTCCTCACACCCCTTGCAAGCCTTTCCTCTGGTTTCTCCCCACATTCTCCGCAGGCAGCTGCTGATCTGCTTTCTATCACCATAGCTAAGTTTGCATTTTCTAGAGTTTAACGTGTAAATAGTCATAGAGTACGTACTCTTACATGAGCCTTTTCTCATCCATCATTTGGAGGAGCGTCCATGTCGTACTACGTCTCCATAGTTGATGACTGTGCCGCTGAGTAGGATTCCTTTGCACGCGCATGCCAGCACCTGCATATAGTTGTTTGTAGCTGAGGACTTGCGGCAAAACGGTGTGGAAAATCACTTGTATTGATAGTAGGGTTACTTCTCTGATTTTTCTGAAGACAAATTAGATGGTAACAGATGTATAACAGATGTAGGGCACTGGATAAAACCATAGCGGATGGAGTCAGAAAAACACATTTCACGTTTAGAGCCCTGAAAAATGTTGGATTGAGGCTACATCATTAGCTTAAGCCATTTCAAATTGGCAGAAAGCTCAGTGAGGTTAGAGAAGACTCATTTGGAGACC
>NW_023228484.1:0-818 GCF_002007445.2 Ailuropoda melanoleuca
CGCGGATAACCAGACCCAGCATCTCTAACTACGGCATCCTGGTTCCAGAAAGCACAGCCCTGGAGCCCTCAGCCGAAGCTCAGCACACGCAATACAGACAGAGCCGGGAAGAATCCAGCCGCCACCACCCCTGGCGGACCATTGCCCCAGGCGGCAATAAAGCTTCCCAGAGGCCTTTTGTCAATTGTCCCTTGAACAGAACATAAACATCTCCACGGCTGCCCTTCAGTGGACATCCTGTTTACATGGTGAGTGGGGATCTTGGTCGCTTTTCCCTCTGTTCTTTTTCAAGGCTCTAATTATGTTTACCCAAGTCCAGCAGTAGGTGCCAGGAGGGCTGTGAGTTGATTTCCCTGGCTAACAGTGCAGACGGCTGGCGACAGCCCCACTGACCCCTGCAGCCCGGGCGGAGAGCCAGCCCTGCACACACACCCCGACGCTCTCCCTACAAAGACAGCCATTCTGGCCGAGCTGTTTTCTTTCCGTGCACACTGGGATACGCTGGATGATAATGGGGCGGCGAATGCCAAACTATGTCAGCACTAGGCTCTGACGGGGTAATTGAATCACGGAAGGAAGAGAACTGGAAAAAGCTCCATGGAAGGCTGCCTGTGTACCACGCCAGTGCACGGGTGGGTCTCACATACGTTGTTTCAGATAACTCTGCACAATCCAGAGTTATGTATCATTACCCGATTTTACAGACAAAGAAACTAAAAAGCACAGAGTAATTCATTTGCACGGGGTCACTCTGCTAGTAAAGGTCAGAAGCTCGATAGTCCGTGTTCTTTCTACTTCAGGAGGAAAAAAAAAAAAAA
>NW_023228485.1:0-818 GCF_002007445.2 Ailuropoda melanoleuca
GTAGGTGGGCTGATAGATGAAGAAAAATGCTGAACTGCTCATGGTAAAATCTAAGCAGTGGGTAGATGAGTGCTGACCGTACAATTCTTTTAAATTCTCTGCATGTTGGAACTTTACAGAATAAAATTTGGAGGGAAGACATTCATGGAGGCATGGGAGAAGTTGCTACCGATAAAACGTTTCGTGTTTGGAAGGCAACAGCATCCTTCCTTCGGGGAATGCGGTTCTCTGGAAATGAGAATCAGACCTAGGAGTCTAGATGGGCCGGGGTGGAGTTTTACTTCTTGGGACTGAGCTATTCATGCAAAGCTTTGTGTAATGCCGGGGAGGATTGTCTCCAACAGATACAAAAGGGGGCACGTCAGCAACCAAGTGAGCTTAGCCTCCAAGACCAGAATAAACCTGTAAGCCAGCGACCTCGGGATTACGCTGCATTGAAAGTTTCAGCAAGGAACATTGAAATTCAGGTACCAGAAGTGAGCCCTTGGGGGAAAGCATGGTTGAGCTCCAGCCTTCTCTCTTTTATTAGAATCGACATTTTATGTGGCACAAACAAATGTGCACTGAAAGCTCTCAGGCTTAGCCCTGCCCTTTCTGGGCCCTTGGTGGATAATGCTTCTATTTTCTGGGCCACTGATTTATTTGTGCAAAAAATGAACTAATGGGATGACTATTAATGAGATTGAAATGCAAAGCACCTGGGCATAGAGGGCGAGAGCCTTTTATTTTGGTCTGGAGTTGTTTTGCAATTAACCCACGAGTTTTGCCCACTGTGGCTTAGACAGGGAGGAAGACACAGGAAGGTGTAGATGGTGTCC
>NW_023228486.1:0-818 GCF_002007445.2 Ailuropoda melanoleuca
GTAGTTCAACATCTGAAAATCAATCACATGATACACCACATTAATAAAAGAAAGGATAAGAACCATAGGATCCTCTCAATAGACACAGAAAAAGCATTTGACAAAATACAGCATTCTTTCTTGATAAAAACCCTCCACAATGTAAGGATAGAGGGATCATACCTCAACATCATAAAGGCCGTATGTGAAAGACCCACAGTCAATATCATCCTCAACAAGGAAAAACAGAACTTTCAGGGATGTCTATTCTCACCACTATTGTTCAACACAGTACTGGAAGTCCTAGCCTCAGTGATCAGACAACAAAAAGACATAAAAGGCATCCAAATTGGCAAAGAAAAAACTCTCACTTTTCACAGATGACATGATACTCTATGTAGAAAACCTAAAAGACTCCACCCCAAAATTTCTAGAACGGATACAGGAATTCAGCAAACTCACAGGATATAAAATCAATACACAGAAGTCTATTACATTTCTATAACAGTGAAGCAGAAGATAGAGAAATCAAGGAATTGATGCTGTTTATATTTGCACCAAAAAACCATAAGATACCTAGGAATATACCTAACCAAAGAGGTAAAAGATGTGTACTCTGAAAACTATAGAACACTAAAATTTTTATGGAACCAGAAAAGACCCTGAATAGTCAAAGAAATATTGAAAAAGAAAATCAAACCTAGTGGCATCACAATGCCAGACTTCAAGCTGTATTACAATGCTGCAATCATCAAGGCAGTGTGGTACTGACACAAAAACAGACACATAGATCAGTGGAACAGAATAGAGAACCTAGAAATGGACCCTCAACTCGATGG
>NW_023228487.1:0-818 GCF_002007445.2 Ailuropoda melanoleuca
CTTGTTTTGGGAACACTTCAGTTGACTGATAAAATTGGATCCTGAGTTGGAAAAGTGAAGTCACTGTTTTTGGTTTTTGTTTTTTTCCCAAAAGAGTGGCTACAAAATAAAGTTACCCTAGGGCTCACTTCACCCACTATATTGAATTTAATGACACAGCAGTCTAATTGTTTTTTCGCCTGTACACATTCCTTAAAACGGTTCTACACATGATGAAAGTATCATTTGATGCTAAGCTTGGGCTTGTTTCTGTAAAATCGAGCTTGGCTCATCCACCTGAGTTCTTGGCTTCATGGATAATGAAAGCTGTCTGGAATACTCACTAGGAAAGTACTGTCCAAAGATTTGTCTTTCATGGGAGGCAGTGTGACCTCAAGGAAGGGCCTCAAAACCTCTAAACTTGTTCTCATGTTTGCAAAATAGGGAGGTGAGACCACAAATATCACAGGATCAGCTTCCTTCTTCCTTCCATGTGGTGGTCTCACCAGAAATTCTTGAATAAGTGCCTTTTCCATATCCACACAGAAGTTCATTCAAACAGATGATGCCACTAGGAGGGGTAGAGTGAAATGGGGGTGCGATGAAGAGTTATGTTCAAGCACATTACAGAATCTAACAAAATATCCAGTCCACATCCAATAAATACAGGATTATACACAAATTTAAAGGCATGACTACAAATGTGATGTAATCAGCTTCTCTCCTTGAATGTCCATGTGGTGCTGTGTACAGGAACTTACGTCGTGATATATCCAGGAAGAATTCCAATTTATACCTGTTGTTATGTCTAGCTTAGTATTTGTGCCAGAACCCCCCCC
>NW_023228488.1:0-818 GCF_002007445.2 Ailuropoda melanoleuca
TTCAGGGCAGTCAAATCAAACCTCGGATCAAAATTGCCTTCCTGCCTCTGGCACACAGCTTCTCTCCCTCCAGCTGCTCCACTGATGTACTCCCTGTGCGACCCCCGCCCCCCCCCACGTCTCCCCTTCTGTCCCCCCTTCACTTCATTCTCACTCCTTTAGGGCTGGAAAGGAAGATGGGAGACGGCTGTGGGCATCAAAAGAAGGAAACAGCAAAGGTGTTTTTCTTAGCCAGGGCTCTTTGTGGATCCCCCAGGCTGTTCCGCTGCCCGGGGTCCTCCCCTCTGCTGTGGTGGGCGTCCTCAGGTCCTCCATTCCAAGTGCCTGGCGGGGCCTCTGTGGATCTGTCTGGGCACCTCTGCCCTGCAGCTTCCCTGACGTGGGCGATGCACTCTGACCAACGTTCTCCATCCCACTGCCTGCTCGGCCTCCAGTGGGGCACGTCCAGCCTCACTGCACTGCCTCCTCTTGGCCCTGCAGGGGTCTCAGCCCCAAAGGCAGGGCCTCCGTCCAGTTGCCTTCAGCAGCCTCCGCTCGGTCCCAGGGATACATTGGAGGGCAGGCTGCTTGCAAAGCTGTCCTCTCTCACCCAATCACTGGAGCTTGACTCGGCCTTCCACCTTTAGACTTCTCCAGCTACAAGGCAGGCCCCCGTTTCTGTTCCTCGGTACACCCTCAGTGACTTGTTCACCGTCGTGCACGTTGGGGAGCATCTGACCAGGAAATAATATGCCAGTCTCTCTTCTACAGACAACGCCACACTCTGTGAGCAGTTCTCGGCCTGACTTGAGGTAGACGGGGACACAAGCAAAGGTATC
>NW_023228489.1:0-818 GCF_002007445.2 Ailuropoda melanoleuca
ACTAGGCCTGGGAATATACTTTAAATAGGTATTAATCAAGAGGCCTGAACTAGGGAAAAGGGATATAAGTAGGGCTCTATAGTCTCCTGATATCAAACTGTAGCCTCTTTAAAATCTTGAAAATTATTTTTAGTTTTAAATGTAATGTTAATCAAGGTAAATTCTGACTGTTATAATAATTTCTTAACATAATTCATATTTAACATAATTCATATTTCTTTCTCATTCACATCATATTCCACTCGGTTGTTCATTGACTTACTTTCCATGTGGAGAGTTTGGGTACCAGATTTTCTTCATCCAATATCTTTGATATCTGTTAGGGCCTCACTGGCATCTACTGCTCCTTTACTTCAGCTAGTTGACAGAGGAAAATGGAAAAAGGTGCATGACTTTTTATGACTACTCCTGGATTCCGCATACATCATTTTAGTCCAGAGGCAAATCACATGGCCCCAATACAATCATAAGAAAGACTAAGAACGTTTCCAGGGTTCCTAGGAAAAGGAAATGGGATCAGTGAGCATTTAGCCAGTCCCTGTCACATACAGATAGACAAAACCTTATCAAATATCTCTTTGCACTAATAGTGGCAAAAAAGTTTCACTGAAGATGAAGTATGAGAAAGCTCTTAAGACATAAAACATAAGAAGGTTCTTAAGGTATACTTCTTCATTTATTAATTGATTACGACTAAAATAGTTCAAAGCCAGTTCTATTGTTATTTAAAAAAAAAAACTTTGTTTCGGGGCGCCTGGGTGGCAGAGCGGTTAAGCATCTGCCTTCGGCTCAGGGCGTGAACCCGGCATTATGGGATC